>NC_090246.1:103356238-103553738 GCF_037325665.1 Littorina saxatilis | reverse complement strand
GATTCATTTGTAGACGGCTTCTCATCAGCAAAGCTTCACCATATAGGTGCCTTGATAATTGATTCATTTGGAAATTGTTCCTGTCATAAGATTACGGGAGGAGCTTATTTTAGTCAAATCGTTACTCTGTAAGCAAATAAATACATGTAAAAAAGAAAAACGAAAGATAAGATGGAAAATTGCTACTTTTTTTTAATCTGAATGACATCAAAGTTACCACAGGCTCACACTGACATGGACCTCGGTGTCTTCTGCTTTCAGTGCCACCAAGGATGCACATCGAAAAGCCAGACATGTTCTCGGTCAACCCGTCCACGGTGCACCTGACCTGGAACCCAGCACGTGTTCCCTCCGCGACCAGCCAGCTGTCGCCCACCACCTACCGCGTGGAGGTCAGAGAGGACGGCACCTTCAACTGGGTGGAGAAAGCCTCCAACCTCACCGGTCTGGGCACCGACATCAAGTGTCTCAACCCTCTGGTCGACTACGCTTTCCGTGTCCGAGCCATCAATGATTTCGGCTGGAGCGAGGCCACCCTCCCTGTCTTCCTGCACAGGCCTATAGGTCAGTGCCTGTTGTGTCAGTGACAGTGGTTTGCTAACTGTGGTAGTTACGCCTGTGACAGCCCCTGTGGTATGTTACAGTGAAACCCCCCTTTTAAGACCCCCCTTTTTAAGACCCCCCTTTTTAAGACCCCCTTTTAAGACCCCCTTTTAAGACCCCCTTTTAAGACCCCCCTTTTAGGACTCCTTCCTTTTTAAGACCCTGTTTTCTCAAACTTCCTGTTCAAAACCTCTGTAAAATTACCCACATTCTAGAACTACCCCCGATTAACTCATTGTCTCCCAGGTACGGATATATCCGTACCCACTCATATGGCTCTATCTGACCTGGTACGGATATATCCATACACACAGTCACTTCAGTTGCTTCATGTAACGTCGATCTAATGCCTGCATTCCATCGTGTTGATACACAGTTTTCTACACAGTTACTACAATTCTGAGTTACCTGCTGCAGCACAGCTGGTCTCGGCTAAAAAAAACTTGGTCAACATAGGTGGGGTAGAAAGTGTAAAGACACGATTTGATTTTCTCCCATTTGTGGAGGTCTTCAAAGGCGGGTACGACTTTCTGTTGTTTCCCTTATCTTACGACTGTACTTTCTGTTGTTTCCCTTATCTTACGACTGTACTTTCTGTTGTTTCACTTATCTTACGACTGTACTTTCTGTTGTTTCCCTTATCTTACGACTGTACTTTCTGTTGTTTCACTTATCTTACGACTGTACTTTCTGTTGTTTCCCTTATCTTACGACTGTACTTTCTGTTGTTTCCCTTATCTTACGACTGTACTTTCTGTTGTTTCCTTTATCTTACGACTGTACTTTCTGTTGTTTCCCTTATCTTACGACTGTACTTTCTGTTGTTTCACTTATCTTACGACTGTACTTTCTGTTGTTTCACTTATCTTACGACTGTACTTTCTGTTGTTTCACTTATCTTACGACTGTACTTTCTGTTGTTTCACTTATCTTACGACTGTACTTTCTGTTGTTTCCCTTATCTTACGACTGTACTTTCTGTTGTTTCACTTATCTTACGACTGTACTTTCTGTTGTTTCCCTTATCTTACGACTGTACTTTCTGTTGTTTCACTTATCTTACGACTGTACTTTCTGTTGTTTCCCTTATCTTACGACTGTACTTTCTGTTGTTTCCTTTATCTTACGACTGTACTTTCTGTTGTTTCCCTTATCTTACGACTGTACTTTCTGTTGTTTCACTTATCTTACGACTGTACTTTCTGTTGTTTCCCTTATCTTACGACTGTACTTTCTGTTGTTTCACTTATCTTACGACTGTACTTTCTGTTGTTTCCCTTATCTTACGACTGTACTTTCTGTTGTTTCCCTTATCTTACGACTGTACTTTCTGTTGTTTCTCTTATCTTACGACTGTACTTTCTGTTGTTTCCCTTATCTTACGACTGTACTTTCTGTTGTTTCCCTTATCTTACCACTGTACTTTCTGTTGTTTCCCTTATCTTACGACTGTACTTTCTGTTGTTTCACTTATCTTACGACTGTACTTTCTGTTGTTTCACTTATCTTACGACTGTACTTTCTGTTGTTTCACTTATCTTACGACTGTACTTTCTGTTGTTTCACTTATCTTACGACTGTACTTTCTGTTGTTTCACTTATCTTACGACTGTACTTTCTGTTGTTTCACTTATCTTACGACTGTACTTTCTGTTGTTTCCCTTATCTTACGACTGTACTTTCTGTTGTTTCCCTTATCTTACGACTGTACTTTCTGTTGTTTCCCTTATCTTACGACTGTACTTTCTGTTGTTTCCCTTATCTTACGACTGTACTTTCTGTTGTTTCACTTATCTTACGACTGTACTTTCTGTTGTTTCACTTATCTTACGACTGTACTTTCTGTTGTTTCACTTATCTTACGACTGTACTTTCTGTTGTTTCCCTTATCTTACGACTGTACTTTCTGTTGTTTCCCTTATCTTACGACTGTACTTTCTGTTGTTTCCCTTAACTTACGACTGTACTTTCTTTTGTTTCCCTTATCTTACGACTGTACTTTCTGTTGTTTCCCTTATCTTACGACTGTACTTTCTGTTGTTTCCCTTATCTTACGACTGTACTTTCTGTTGTTTCACTTATCTTACGACTGTACTTTCTGTTGTTTCACTTATCTTACGACTGTACTTTCTGTTGTTTCACTTATCTTACGACTGTACTTTCTGTTGTTTCCCTTATCTTACGACTGTACTTTCTGTTGTTTCACTTATCTTACGACTGTACTTTCTGTTGTTTCCTTTATCTTACGACTGTACTTTCTGTTGTTTCACTTATCTTACGACTGTACTTTCTGTTGTTTCACTTATCTTACGACTGTACTTTCTGTTGTTTCACTTATCTTACGACTGTACTTTCTGTTGTTTCACTTGTGTGTGTGGGAACGGGGGGGGGGGGGGGGGGTGGGGGTACATTGTTGTCTGTGTACATGAATATCCTTGTCACTTGGCTGTTCTTATTTCCAGTGCACTGTGTGTGTGTGTGTGTGGGAATGGGGGGGTACATTGTTGTCTGTGTACAGTACATGAATATCTTGTCACTTAGCTGTCTGTGTACATGAATATCTTGTTACTTAGCTGTCTGTGTACATGAATATCTTTGTCACTTAGCTATCTGTGTACATGAATATCTTTGTCACTTAGCTGTCTGTGTACATGAATATCTTGTCACTTAGCTGTCTGTGTACATGAATATCTTTGTCACTTAGCTGTCTGTGTACATGAATATCTTGTCACTTAGCTGTCTGTGTACATGAATATCTTTGTCACTTATAGCTGTCTGTGTACATGAATATCTTGTCACTTAGCTGTCTGTGTACATGAATATCTTTGTCACTTAGCTGTCTGTGTACATGAATATCTTTGTCACTTAGCTGTCTGTGTACATGAATATCTTTGTCACTTATAGCTGTCTGTGTACATGAATATCTTGTCACTTAGCTGTCTGTGTACATGAATATCTTGTCACTTAGCTGTCTGTGTACATGAATATCTTGTCACTTAGCTGTCTGTGTACATGAATATCTTTGTCACTTAGCTGTCTGTGTACATGAATATCTTTGTCACTTAGCTGTCTGTGTACATGAATATCTTGTCACTTATCTGTCTGTGTACATGAATATCTTTGTCACTTAGCTGTCTGTGTACATGAATATCTTTGTCACTTAGCTGTCATGTGCATGTTTTATTTGATTTGTTTCTTGTATATTCTGCAACAGGTTTCATGTTTGTGAAACATTTTTATTGTTGTTTCAGACTTCACCTATGATGAACCAGATATCAACTGGGATTCCTTTAGTCCAACAGGTTGGTGTCTTGTTCCTTTAGTCCAACAAGTTGGTGTCTTGTTCCTTTAGTCCAACAGGTTGGTGTCTTGTTTCTTTAGTCCAACAGGTTGGTGTCAGTTGTTTATTTAATTTCCCAGTAGTAATTTAATGGGGTTGAGCAGCCTAGTGCCAGATTAATAAAGGGTATGCTTGCACTGACTGTTCTTTGGAGACTGATGCACGGAGATGCACGGAGATGCACGGAGGTTAAGCAGTCTTCCACTCCCTACCAAGGGTTAGGGCTGACTGATGCATGGAGGTTAAGCATAGTCTTCCACTCCCTACCAAGGGTTAGGGCTGACTGATGCACGGAGGTTAAGCATAGTCTTCCACTCCCTACCAAGGGTTAGGGCTGACTGATGCACGTAGGTTAAGCATAGTCTTCCACTCCCTACCAAGGGTTAGGGCTAACTGATGCACGGAGGTTAAGCAGTCTTCCACACCCTACCAAGGGTTAGGGCTGACTGATGCACGGAGGTTAAGCATTAAGTCTTCCACTCCCTACCAAGGGTGAGGGCTGACTGATGCACGGAGGTTAAGCATTAAGTCTTCCACTCCCTACCAAGGGTTAGGGCTGACTGATGCACGGAGGTTAAGCAGTCTTCCACTCCCTACCAAGGGTGAGGGCTGACTGATGCACGGAGGTTAAGCAGTCTTCCACTCCCTACCAAGGGTTAGGGCTGATGGTTTATCTTGGCTATCAAAGTTCTTCAATGCCATTTTGGTTTCAGTTTGTTTATTTTGGTATTCTGTAAACATTCTTGTGTAGGTTGTTTCCTTTCATATTGACTTGTTCTTGCTGCAACAACAACAAATTCTGGTTATCTGTGGGTGTGTGCGTGTGTCTTGCATGTTTTCTTGAAAATCTCGGAAGGGTCACAGTGCTTTTGAATTATGTGAGGTTCTTTTAAGTCATTTTCATTTTGTGTGGTCACATTTGGTTCTAACTGCTCACTGATTTTACGTGCTTACAGTTCCACCCCTTGTGGCCCCCCGGTTGCCGATCGACTCGCCACGCATCACTCCAGTTTCTCCCGCAGCGCTAAAACTGTCATGGCAGCCTGCTCGCATCCCTGCCTATGCTCGCAAGTCCCCCATCACCTACAGTGTTGAGATGAGGGACCTCACAGGTCACGCCTGGAGCCCAGTCAGCAGCAAGCTCACCGACACTTCCTTTCAGGTCAGTTTACGTTATGAACGGCAGAGTTATGAAAAGGTGTGTGTGGGGGGGGGGGGGGGGGGGGAGTGGTTAGGAAAATCCTGTAATCTGTTGAGAAATCTGACTGGTCAAGCCTAGAGCACGGTTGCCAGCAAGCTTACCGACATTTCGTAGAGTGGCAGAGGTATTAATAGGGGTGGTGAAGAAAATTCTGTTATCTGTCGTCAACCTTTAAGAGTTAAGATTATGAGTGACATAGATATGAGAAGGGATGGTAAAGGAAATTCTGTTATCTGTCGTCAACCTTTAAGAGTTAAGATTATGAGTGACATAGGTATGAGAAGGGATGGTAAAGGAAATTCTTTTATCTGTCGTCAACCTATAATTTTGAGTTGAGGGATCTGACTAGCCCAAAGCACGCTTGCTAGCAAGCTTCCTGACACTATGTTTCAGGTAAGAAAAAGGGCATTATGTTGCAAGTATAACGCTTTGTCTGTTCCTTTGAAAGCCTTGTCAGTTGAAAATATCTGACTCTTTTGTATTGCATTTTGAATTAAACTTGAAATAACTTTTTCTTGCTTCCAAGTCTGTGTCAGATTTATTCTCGCCTTGAGAATTGTTCATTTCGTTATTTCATACTTTTGATAACCAGGTGTCTGGCTTGGACCCAGTGCGTCCCTACCTGTTCCGTGTGAGAGCTGATAGTGAGTTTGGATCAAGCGAACCCACCCTACCTGCTGAGCTCAGCAGAACAAAGCGTAAGTATAGACACATTTATCTTGTTTTTCTCTCCAAATGTTGTCATATTATCTATTTCCTCAAAGAAACTCAAGAGATTGTGTCTTCAATACTCTTGTTCATCATATTTGTGACTGTTTATCTTTCAGTCATGAGCGACTGAGAAATGGAATGTTCTTTTCTTCCTTCAATGCCTATTGTATATTGATGCCTATTGTATATTGATGCCTATTGTATATTGATGCCTATTGTATATTGATGCCTATTGTATATTGATGCCTATTGTATATTGATGCCTATTGTATATTGATGCCTATTGTATATTGATGCCTATTGTATATTGATGCCTTTATGGTGTGTTGTGTAGCCACTGCATCACGCACCAGATCAGAATCTGTGGACAGACCGAGACCCACTGATGGAGACCTGGATTCCAGCAGGAGAGGCTCCTTCATTGACTCTATCACTACTGGAGGTTAGAATCAACGTTGGTTTTTTTTGGGGTTTTTTTTTTCGGGGGGGGGGGGGGGGGAGGAGGGATGTTGTGCTCATTTACTTAATGGTTAGTGTGTGTGTGTGTGTGTGCGTGTGTGTGTGTGTGTGTGTGTGTGTGTGTGTGTGTGTGTGTGTGTGTGTGTGTGTGTGTGTGTGTGTGTGTGTGTGTGTGTTTACAGTTATGTGTGTGTGTGTGTGTGTGTTTACAGTTATGTGTGTGACAGTGTGTGTGTGTGTTTACAGTTATGTGTGTGACAGTTTGTGTGTGTTTGTCTGTGCCTAATTGTCTTTTATCCCATGACCTGCCTCTTTGTCTCTGTTAGCTGTAGAGGGGATTATTCTGGATAATCCATCACAACCATATGGATTATCTATCACAACCGAGTCTCGATCTCACCTGTCATTGGTCATTGTCTTTGATCTCAGAGTACATTTGAATAATTTAGAGGTCATCTGCATATTTATCGTTAACTCGGGGACTACTTTTTTTCAGCAAAACGATTGAGATATTCTGCGGTATAAAAGTCGAACTGACGTTTGGCTAACGATCTACAAACATTATCATTGAAGAAATAAAGAAAACAACAAAGAATGTACATAATCTGTTTGGGTGAATAGAGTTGAGTGAAGATTATGAGTTGTCCGACGCGGTGAGACTGAGAGAGAGAGACAGAGAGCACGAGAGAGAGCAACAGAGACACACAGGGATTTAAGGCGCACAACTCTAGTAAAGTTGTCGTAACGAGGTACGCTTCATGGGCAACCGCTTAGATCAATCCCAACAGCATCTTGATTCAAAATCTTGAGCGACAAAATAAAACTTGCACTAAAACAGTATGTTTATAGTTTTGTTCATTTGTTATCGCTTTTAGAGCATTGATTGCTAAATATGGTTCAATAGAACAAGGCTGTCTCATCAGTCATCTGCTACAGATCTGTCGTCTGCTGCAGGATCTGTCGTTTGCTATACATGTAGTATCTTCGGCTCAAGTTGACCAGCATGGACATTGCCATTTTCAAAGTTGGTGATACTGTTAAAATAAAAGGTGGCGAAGAAGGTCGGATCTTGGACATACAGAGACCACTAGGCTACATGCGTTGCCGCATAAAAACAACTCGACAGTGGTGCGCCGTTTTCCCCCAGACAGATACCTAATGGCCTAAGACAACGACAGACATCAAAGTTAGGCTCACCTAAATCAGTAAGTGACGATTGAAGAAGTAGGTAATACAAATTTGAACACTGAAGCACAAAGGCTCGAATAAGCACAAACTCAGCAATCATCTTCATCGCTTGTAAAATCACACACGCGGTCTTTCGAATCCTGAACTCAGGTCAAAAATGAGTTACTTCCCTTCGGGTATCATTCTCTCCCGTCGCTAGCTGTGAAGCGAAGATTATCAGAATGCGGTCTTTTGCAGTTTTGACGAATGCCAGCTCAGATAACCGACTGAAACCGGCTGGTAACTGCACAGTATCAAATGCATTCAACGGCACAATCCTGGAAACAAAAAGACAAAAGGGGACTCGTTTCGCACATGAATATCATGACACGATTTTCGGTGGCAGAAGGTTTGATGAGCAGTAAACAGGCACTCGCAGAGTTTGTGTCAAAAAGTTCGGTTTTTTAATGAAAACGTCGGAGTAATGGGATAAAAAGCTTACACACCTCGTCCTGAATATCGTGCATATTTTCCCACGGGTCGATTTACAGGTATTACCGAGCCTCTGAAAATTGACTCTAGGGAAAATATGCACGCTATTCAGAACTCAGAGTGTGTAACCTATATGTATCATCAATTTTGTTTCAAATCATCTAGTCTTGCCTTAATTGTCACACTTGATATCATCCCATCTTCTCTCATCTCCTCTTTCTTATCTCAGCCTTTCTTGTCTCATCTCCTCTTTCTTATCTCATCCCATCTTCTCTCATCTCCTCTTTCTTATCTCAGCCTTTCTTGTCTCATCTCCTCTTTCTTATCTCATCCCATCTTCTCTCATCTCCTCTTTCTTATCTCATCCCATCTTGTCTCATCTCCTCTTTCTTATCTCATCCCATCTTCTCTCATCTCCTCTTTCTTATCTCATCCCATCTTGTCTCATCTCCTCTTTCTTATCTCAGCCTTTCTTGTCTCATCTCCTCTTTCTTATCTCAGCCTTTCTTGTCTCATCTCCTCTTTCTTATCTCATCCCATCTTGTCTCATCTCCTCTTTCTTATCTCAGCCTTTCTTGTCTCATCTCCTCTTTCTTATCTCAGCCTTTCTTGTCTCATCTCCTCTTTCTTATCTCAGCCTTTCTTGTCTCATCTCCTCTTTCTTATCTCAGCCTTTCTTGTCTCACCTTTTCTTTTCTCATCTTACCTCATCTTGTCCTAGCTGTCTTCCCTTGTCTTACGTCATTCGATTTTTCGTTGTTTGGGCTTGTCATATAATAAAAACAGACATATATACATGTGTCACAAAAGTGAAACTGACAAAATGGTGTGTTGCAATGGTGTCCTTAGTTCCACCTCGTGTGCCCACTGGGAGACCCACCATCTCCAACGCCACAGAGACCAGCCTGGTGCTGTCCTGGCCCGCTGCACGTCTGCCCGCTTACCTCAAGAACACAAAGCTCGACTACATCATCGAGTCTCGTGAGGGTACCAGTCGTCTGTGGAACGTCTTGGCCGAGAATGTCACTGACACCTCGTACAAGGTATGATAAGAATATGCTTGACGTCGGGTTGCTCATATACACGAGACTAAAATATGCAGCACTTACTGGACAATTCCATTCACTGATCAATCCATGGCTTGAGCAAAATTAGACTGTATATTGACATCCTTCCTTTGACATAAAACATGCCCAGTCTAGTCTTTTAAAGAAATGGATGATACTTTAAAGAAAAATGTCAGTAGATTTCACTCTAAAAAGAGAAATGGAGTACATATATGCACCTTCAAAAGAAAGAGGAAGTATTTAAGTTGGTGTAATTTGAATGGATGTCAAGCAGTGATGAGCAACAATTTTCAAGCTTATAGTCTGAACTGCTTATCACAAGCAATATGCTGTGACAGCGAAGGCTGCTAGAAGGGTTTAATATTTTCAAAACAGCTTTTAAAAAACTTTGTTGCAAAATGCGCCTTGTCCTGTGGATCCAAAATGTAACAAGATTGCAGCAAGAGCCATTAAATTACATATTCTTACTCCGAATCACATATAAGCATTGACGCAGTCAGAGATGCTAAGGTCCTGAAAATCGCTACCCGTCTAACAGTCAAAGGGAAGCAACCCCACAAACAAAAAAGTGTAAGTGGAAGCGTAGCTAGGGACGCTAGCCGTGGGGGTTACCTCCCCTTGGAGTGACCTACGTCACTACCGCTTCCCGAGCACGTGATAGAACTCATACGACTATTTTCACTCAGAGGAGAAGGTCGCTTTTTCTATCGCTCTCGTGGCTGTCTGCTTGGTGTTTGCCAGGCTCCCATCGGTCACGTTTTTCACCCGTCTACTCGCTGGCTGCTTCATAACTGGTGAAATCTTTCCAGTTAGTCTTTTGACTAGCGTTTTTTATGTTGTTCGTGCTACTGAATTTCTTCTGTCCTGTTGGACTTTGATTTTCGGTAGTCTGTTGTTCTTTTAGCTACCTTTGGGTAGTTATTTTGACTAGTGTTAGTAGTTACTTTCTGCTGATTTACGTCTTTTGGGACGCTATTTCGGGTTGCCCGGAAGGCGTAACTCATGAAGCTTAGGGTCAGTTTCTTTCAGGTCTCAACTAGACTTGAGGAGATAAGGACTTTTTATAAGCTGACCTTATCTGGGTGGTTTTTACCATCATTAGGCAAATCCATGAGTGGTTATAAACAAGGGGGGGGGGGGGGCGCAGTCAGCCCTTCCTCCAGTACCTGCCAGAGGTCACTATTCTAGATCTCTGGCATCGACTTTAGCAGTCCTCTGCTCAGGAGGATGCTATGATGTTCTATGAACGGTTTCTTTGAAGACAGACTACGTTTCATCATTTTTGCGAAACGTCGTTGGGACTAACAGGACATTCTTCTTCCTACGCCCGGCCTGCGGCAAGCAGAAGCGGGCAAGTCCTCTTCAGAGATATTTTATGTTCCCACCACCTTGTTGGAGTTATCTGCTTATATGTGATTCGGAGTAAGAATATGTAATTTAATCGAAAATTTTTAAGTAAATTTTCATTTGATTAATATACTTACCCGAATCACATAGGTAATTCCCTCCCACCTTCCCCGCATTATAGTTTCTAAGTATTCTATAAGTCGTATGAGTTCTATCACGTGCTCGGGAAGCGGTAGTGACGTAGGTCACTCCAAGGGGAGGTAACCCCCACGGCTAGCGTCCCTAGCTACGCTTCCACTTACACTTTTTTGTTTGTGGGGTTGCTTCCCTTTGACTGTTAGACGGGTAGCGATTTTCAGGACCTTAGCATCTCTGACAGCGTCAATGCTTATATGTGATTTGGGTAAGTATATTAATCAAATGAAAATTTACTTAAAAATTTTCTAATTAAACCCTGCTTAGGAATCTGTGCAATGTTACTGTCACGTTTCATAGATCACAAAAGGTGATTATGAACGGTCAATTACTGCTGACTGACTATCCACACCACGATCCACTCTCGCAGTCACACAAAAAAGATAGAATCAACAAAAGTGTAAGTTTCAGACGCCTGTTTATATACGATCTCGCCACCTCCCTCGATACCTCACTTCAAACGTTGTTCTTACGTCAAAGACGTAAGGAAAGTAACTGACAAAAATGCCAGTTAAAGTTTATTAAATGATAATAACACGCTGATCTCGTGTAAAGACAGGAAAGTTAGCTGTTATGCCAAAAGCGCTAGTTAATGCAGGTGTCACACACCCCACGTTATCACCACTCAAATGAAATCACAAATATGAAAGATGACTAGGTGGTATATAGGGTGCAATGAACATGGTGCACTTAGCTTTTAGCCACTGAGTGGGCGACCCGTAAATAGTCTATCTCCACAACTGCTCCGTTGATTGTAGTGCCGGTTGGTGTTGAACGAAGCAGGGAATAGTGGAGATATCAGGCGCCTCACTCAGTCGCTGAAGGTCCTCCCCGTAGTTACCAGAAATGGTAAGAAGTGTAAAGTGGTAGGACGATGACAGCAACAGCAAATCACCAGGTTACCAGGTTACAGCATACGGATGTTCCGGTTACAGCATACCCGCAACACCGCACTCCCACAAAGATAAGTAGGCTGCAACATAAAGCATCGGTGCACTAAACATGCCACGCAACCCTTCACACTCCACCTTTAAACACGTCACCCTTCATATTTCATAGAGCACGTGGCCTGCACAACGAACTTTTAAAACAACAAATCAGCCATTTTCCCTCCTTCTCTCCATATCTGCAAAAAAACATATACAGATTATACTTTTAGCGTCACAAAGAGCATATTATGCGCTATCCTGGAGAGAACAACAGAGAGTATTTCATTCCACAAACATTGACTCGTCAAACAGCGTTTAATAATGATTTATTACCTCAACAGCCTATGAATGTGCAGCTCTCCTCAAGCGAATCCGCTTCCTTGTATGGCTTTCGCCCGTCGACGAATTAGTTGCCACAACCCTTGTACTGAGTTTTCTTCTGCGTTGAAATCCTCCAACACCCAGTCAAGAAACACCTGACGACCTCGTCGTTAGAAACATAATTTTGCAGCGAAAGGCGGTCACTCCTCCGTTCTCCTAAGAGCCCTGCTGGACATGCAGAACAGGCACGTTGACGTACAAAAATGTCACCACGTGTTGAAAAACCGTGAACTCTTAGACGAGAAAGTAAATGCCGAATGGGCATGTTTGAATGTCTCCTCGAAGCTCGTCGAAAACATCAATCAATCAATCAATATGAGGCTGATATCGCGCGTATTCCGTGGGTACAGTTCTAAGCGCAGGGATTTATTTATTTATTTATTTAAAAGAAAAAAAATTATGCAATTTATATCGCGCACATATTCAAGGCGCAGGGATTTATTTATGCCGTGTGAGATGGAATGTTTTTACACAATACATCACGCATTCACATCGGCCAGCAGATCGTAGCCATTTCGGCGCATATCCTACTTTTCACGGCCTATTATTCCAAGTCACACGGGTATTTTGGTGGACATTTTTATCTATGCCTATACAATTTTGCCAGGAAAGACCCTTTTGTCAATCGTGGGATCTTTAACGTGCACATCCCAATGTAGTGTACACGAAAGGACCTCGGTTTTTCGTCTCATCCGAAAGACTTGCACTTGAACCCACCACCTGGGAGGGTAGGAAAGGGGGGAGAAAATTGCTAACGCCCTGACCCAGGGTCGAACTCGCAACCTCTCGCTTCCTAAGAGCCCTACTGGACATGCAGAACAGGCACGTTGACATAAAAAATGTCACCACGTGTTGAAAAACCGTCAACTCTTAGACGAGGAAACAGCCTTATCGCCTCAAAGTAAATGCCGAATGGGCATGTTTCAATGCCTCCTTCACATGACTCCAGCGACCAATCGCTATCGTCACAAGTCTATGCAGTTTTAGGTGATTTTGCTAAGCCAGCAAAATCCCGCACGTGGAAACCTTGTACACAATATCACGCCTCGCACCCCTAGCTTAGGCGTGGAGATAAAACGTATTTCACGTGCTAAGCTCAGTCAGCAGAAAATCCTCCAGTAGCAATAAGCACAGGCGCTTTTCATCGCAATTTCGGAAAGGCAACCCACAGAGTGTTTCTTTCCCAATCCATATCACCAAACCGTGACAGTTACACGGTTGAAACACCCTTGCACCATATTGTGACTGTACATTTCTCTGCTCTAGGTCACAGGCTTGCACCATATTGTGACTGAACATTTCTCTGCTGCAGGTCACAGGCTTGCACCATATTGTGACTGTACATTTCTCTGCTGCAGGTCACAGGCTTGCACCATATTGTGACTGTACATTTCTCTGCTCTAGGTCACAGGCTTGCACCATATTGTGACTGTACATTTCTCTGCTCTAGGTCACAGGCTTGCACCATATTGTGACTGTACATTTCTCTGCTGCAGGTCACAGGCTTGCACCATATTGTGACTGTACATGTCCCTGCTCTCGGTAACAGGCTTGCACCATATTGTGACTGTACATTTCTCTGCTCTCGGTCACAGGCTTGCACCATATTGTGACTGTACATTTCTCTGCTCTAGGTCACAGGCTTGCACCATATTGTGACTGTACATTTCTCTGCTGCAGGTCACAGGCTTGCACCATATTGTGACTGTACATTTCTCTGCTGCAGGTCACAGGCTTGCACCATATTGTGACTGTACATTTCTCTGCTCTTGGTTACAGGCTTGGACCATATTGTGACTGTACATTTCTCTGCTCTAGGTCACAGGCTTGCACCATATTGTGACTGTACATTTCTCTGCTCTAGGTCACAGGCTTGCACCATATTGTGACTGTACATTTCTCTGCTCTAGGTCACAGGCTTGCACCATATTGTGACTGTACATTTCTCTGCTCTAAGTCACAGGCTTCGACCATATTGTGACTGTACATTTCTCTGCTCTGGGTCACAGGCTTGGACCATATTGTGACTGTACATTTCTCTGCTCTAGGTCACAGGCTTGTACCATATTGTGACTGTACATTTCTCTGCTCTAGGTCACAGGCTTGCACCATATTGTGACTGTACATCTCTCTGCTCTAGGTCACAGGCTTGGATCATATTGTGACTGTACATTTCTGTGCTGCAGGTCACAGGCTTGGACCATATTGTGACTGTACATGTCTGTGCTGCAGGTCACAGGCTTGGACCATATTGTGACTGTACATTTCTCTGCTCTAGGTCACAGGCTTGGACCATATTGTGACTATACATTTCTGTGCTGCAGGTCACAGGCTTGGACCATATTGTGACTGTACATGCCTGTGCTGCAGGTCACGGGCTTGGACCCTTGCATCATATTGTGACTACATTTCTCTGCTGCAGGTCACAGGCTTGCACCATATTGTGACTGTACATTTCTCTGCTGCAGGTCACAGGCTTGGACCATATTGTGACTGTACATGTCTGTGCTGCAGGTCACAGGCTTGGACCATACTGTGACTGTACATTTCTGTGCTGCAGGTCACAGGCTCGGACCCTTGCACCATATTGTGACTGTACATTTCTCTGCTGCAGGTCACAGGCTTGGACCATACTGTGACTGTACATGTCTGTGCTGCAGGTCACAGGCTTGGACCATACTGTGACTGTACATGTCTGTGCTGCAGGTCACAGGGTTGGACCCTTGCACCATATTGTGACTGTACATTTCTCTGCTGCAGGTCACAGGCTTGGACCATACTGTGACTAAACATGTCTGTGCTCTAGGTCACAGGCTTGGACCCTTGCACCATATTTTGACTGTACATTTCTCTGCTCTAGGTCACAGGCTTGGACCCTTGCATCATATTGTGACTGTACATTTCTCTGCTCTAGGTCACAGGCTTGTACCATATTGTGACTGTACATTTCTCTGCTCTAGGTCACAGGCTTGTACCATATTGTGACTGTACATTTCTCTGCTCTAGGTCACAGGCTTGTACCATATTGTGACTGTACATTTCTCTGCTCTAGGTCACAGGCTTGCACCATATTGTGACTGTACATTTCTCTGCTGCAGGTCACAGGCTTGCACCATATTGTGACTGTACATTTCTCTGCTCTAGGTCACAGGCTTGTACCATATTGTGACTGTACATTTCTCTGCTCTAGGTCACAGGCTTGCACCATATTGTGACTGTACATGTCTGTGCTGCAGGTCACAGGCTTGCACCATATTGTGACTGTACATTTCTCTGCTCTAGGTCACAGGCTTGCACCATATTGTGTACATGTCTGTGCTGCAGGTCACAGGCTTGCACCATATTGTGACTGTACATGTCTGTGCTGCAGGTCACAGGCTTGCACCCTTGCACCATATTGTGACTGTACATGTCTGTGCTGCAGGTCACAGGCTTGAACCATATTGTGACTGTACATGTCTCTGCTGCAGGTCACATGCTTGCACCATATTGTGACTGTACATGTCTGTGCTGCAGGTCACAGGCTTGCACCATATTATTACTGTACATATCTGTGCTGCAGGTCACAGGCTTGGACCCTGAGGAAGACTACATGTTCAGGGTGCGTTCCCACAACGAGTCGGGCACCAGCGAACCCACTCTGCCAGCTACGCTTGAGCGCCCCAAGAAGAAAGCACCCACACCTCAGAGACGCGGCAGCTCAGTGGAGAGGCGATCGCTTGATCGACGAAGCCAGGATCGCATGAGTGAGAGACGTAGTATGTCGAGGGCCAGCGTGGATCGCAGGTCTGAGTCACGTCTTGGGCGTGAAGGAAGGAAAGACGGGGAGGAGCCGGACACTTTGCCTGGAATGACACCAGAAGATTTTCGTAAGTGGAGCATTCCTGTGGAATGAATGTTGTATGTTTTTTATTTAGGGGGATGAGGTGGTTGAAGGAAGGATATGTGTTTCTGTTTCTGTGTTGACAGCAGAGATTCAGTGAAGCATATTTTTGAAGAGATAGTTACAATGGGGTTACATTTTTAAGAACAGGAACGGCATTGAGTTTATAGAATGGGCATTAATAATATATGATTCACTGAAGATACTGTCTCCACTGAAGAGTATAGAGGCTGTGTGCATGAGCAAAAATCAGATTCCTTGTTTTTTTATTTTATCTCATCATTATAAATGTTTTACAAGCCATCTTGAAAAATATGCTCTGCTTAAACTTTCTAGTTGAAAGTAAAGACGAGTACTAACACACTGTACATAATTATGAGAGGCTGGCAGATTTTCCCTACAATGACAATCAAAGCTGATACAGTACCTGAATCGTAATGCACAGTGAAAGAGGATGACTTTACACTGTGTCTTTCTGTGGTCACAGCTCTTGCCCCCGAGTTCTCCCGTCTTGACAAGGATGACTTTACACTGTGTCTTTCTGTGGTCACAGCTCTTGCCCCCGAGTTCTCCCGTCTTGACAAGAATGACTTTACACTGTGTCTTTCTGTGGTCACAGCTCTTGCCCCCGAGTTCTCCCGTCTTGACAAGGAGGACGTGCAGTACGGGGTCGAGTCCCACCCTATGACCATCTCGCTACAGCTGCGTGGGTACCCCCCACCCCAGGTCACCTGGTACCACCAGGGCAAGAAGCTGGAGCTGGGAGATCGCTACGACACCTACGTCACTCCCACAGGTACGCTGATTCCTCCCTTTTGTTTGCACTCTTTGGTTTTCCTTGTTGGTGAAACCGTCCATGACTGAGAAGAAAGTCAAAATTGATGTCGCAGGTAAAACGTGTGTTAAGCTCGCTGGATTCAGAGTATCTGTCTGTTTAGTCATCTAACCATCTGGGGCGAGATGCATAAAAAAAGTTACAAACCGGGTGGGAGCCAGCCGTGGTGCTGTAATTGTTGAAATTTTCGATTTGTTGTGATTTCAACGAATCAGATCCCACGGTCTGATCTCTCCCATTTGGGTGGCACCCACTTTTGGCTCGTGCACCACGGTCTGATCTCTCCCATTTGGGTGGCACCCACTTTAGGCTCGTGCACCTCGGTCTGATCTCTCCCATTGGGTGGCACCCACTTTAGGCTTGTGCACCTCGGTCTGATCTCTCCCATTTGGGTGGCACCCACTTTAGGCTCGTGCACCATGGTCTGATCTCTCCCATTTGGGTGGCACCCACTTTAGGCTCGTGCACCTCGGTCTGATCTCTCCCATTGGGTGGCACCCACTTTAGACTCGTGCACCACGGTCTGATCTCTCCCATTTGGGTGGCACCCACTTTAGGCTCGTGCACCACGGTCTGATCTCTCCCATTTGGGTGGCACCCACTTTTGGCTCGTGCACCACGGTCTGATCTCTCCCATTTGGGTGGCACCCACTTTAGGCTCGTGCACCTCGGTCTGATCTCTCCCATTTGGGTGGCACCCACTTTAGGCTCGTGCACCTCGGTCTGATCTCTCCCATTGGGTGGCACCCACTTTAGGCTTGTGCACCTCGATCTGATCTCTCCTATTTGGGTGGCACCCACTTTAGGCTTGTGCACCACGGTCTGATCTCTCCCATTTGGGTGGCACCCACTTTAGACTCGTGCACCACGGTCTGACCTCTCTCATCTGGGTGGCACCCACTTTAGGCTTGTGCACAACGGTCTGATCTCTCCCTTTTGGGTGGCACCCACTTTAGGCTCGTGCACCTCGGTCTGATCTCTCCCATTTGGGTGGCACCCACTTTAGGCTCGTGCACATCGGTCTGATCTCTCCCATTTGGGTGGCCCCCACTTTAGGCTCGTGCACATCGGTCTGATCTCTCCCATTTGGGTGGCACCCACTTTAGGCTCGTGCACCTCGGTCTGATCTCTCCCATTTGGGTGGCACCCACTTTAGGCTCGTGCACCTCGGTCTGATCTCTCCCATTTGGGTGGCACCCACTTTAGACTCGTGCACCTCGGTCTGATCTCTCCCATTTGGGTGGCACCCACTTTAGACTCGTGCACCTCGGTCTGATCTCTCCCATTTGGGTGGCACCCACTTTAGACTCGTGCACCATGGTCTGATCTCTCCCATTTGGGTGGCACCCACTTTAGACTCGTGCACCACGGTCTGATCTCTCCCATTTGGGTGGCACCCACTTTACACTCGTGCACCTCGGTCTGATCTCTCCCATTTGGGTGGCACCCACTTTAGACTCGTGCACCACGGTCTGATCTCTCCCATTTGGGTGGCACCCACTTTAGACTCGTGCACCATGGTCTGATCTCTCCCATTTGGGTGGCACCCACTTTAGACTCGTGCACCACGGTCTGATCTCTCCCATTTGGGTGGCACCCACTTTACACTCGTGCACCTCGGTCTGATCTCTCCCATTTGGGTGGCACCCACTTTAGACTCGTGCACCACGGTCTGATCTCTCCCATTTGGGTGGCACCCACTTTAGACTCGTGCACCTCGGTCTGATCTCTCCCATTTGGGTGGCACCCACTTTAGACTCGTGCACCATGGTCTGATCTCTCCCATTTGGGAGGCACCCACTTTAGGCTCGTGCACCACGGTCTGATCTCTCCCATTTGGGTGGCACCCACTTTAGACTTGTTCACCTCAGTCTGATCTCTCCCATTTGGGTGGCACCCACTTTAGACTCGTGCACCACGGTCTGATCTCTCCCATTTGGGTGGCACCCACTTTAGACTCGTGCGCCACGGTCTGATCTCTCCCATTTGGGTGGCTCCCACTTTAGGCTCGTGCACCACGGTCTGATCTCTCCCATCTGGGTGGCAACCACTTTAGGCTCGTGCACCACGGTCTGATCTCTCCCATTTGGGTGGCACCCACTTTAGGCTCGTGCACCTCGGTCTGATCTCTCCCATCTGGGTGGCACCCACTTTAAGCTCATGCACCACGGTCTGATCTCTCCCATCTGGGTGGCACCCACTTTAAGCTCATGCACCACGGTCTGATCTCTCCCATCTGGGTGGCACCCACTTTAGGCTCGTGCACCACGGTCTGATCTCTCCCATCTGGGTGGCATCCACTTTAAGCTCATGCACCACGGTCTGATCTCTCCCATTTGGGTGGCACCCACTTTAGACTCGTGCACCACGGTCTGATCTCTCCCATTTGGGTGGCACCCACTTTAGACTCGTGCACCATGGTCTGATCTCTCCCATTTGGGTGGCACCCACTTTAGACTCGTGCACCACGGTCTGATCTCTCCCATTTGGGTGGCACCCACTTTACACTCGTGCACCTCGGTCTGATCTCTCCCATTTGGGTGGCACCCACTTTAGACTCGTGCACCACGGTCTGATCTCTCCCATTTGGGTGGCACCCACTTTAGACTCGTGCACCTCGGTCTGATCTCTCCCATTTGGGTGGCACCCACTTTAGACTCGTGCACCATGGTCTGATCTCTCCCATTTGGGAGGCACCCACTTTAGGCTCGTGCACCACGGTCTGATCTCTCCCATTTGGGTGGCACCCACTTTAGACTTGTTCACCTCAGTCTGATCTCTCCCATTTGGGTGGCACCCACTTTAGACTCGTGCACCACGGTCTGATCTCTCCCATTTGGGTGGCACCCACTTTAGACTCGTGCGCCACGGTCTGATCTCTCCCATTTGGGTGGCTCCCACTTTAGGCTCGTGCACCACGGTCTGATCTCTCCCATCTGGGTGGCAACCACTTTAGGCTCGTGCACCACGGTCTGATCTCTCCCATTTGGGTGGCACCCACTTTAGGCTCGTGCACCTCGGTCTGATCTCTCCCATCTGGGTGGCACCCACTTTAAGCTCATGCACCACGGTCTGATCTCTCCCATCTGGGTGGCACCCACTTTAAGCTCATGCACCACGGTCTGATCTCTCCCATCTGGGTGGCACCCACTTTAGGCTCGTGCACCACGGTCTGATCTCTCCCATCTGGGTGGCATCCACTTTAAGCTCATGCACCACGGTCTGATCTCTCCCATTTGGGTGGCACCCACTTTAGACTCGTGCACCTCGGTCTGATCTCTCCCATTGGGTGGCACCCACTTTAGGCTTGTGCACCTCGATCTGATCTCTCCCATTTGGGTGGCACCCACTTTAGGCTCGTGCACCACGGTCCTTGCCTCCAAAGACGGAGTACAGCTGCCAATATGGCAGGGTTTATTTAAAACGATTGAACGTGTAATTTTCTCCTCTGGATGACTGAGTCACTGTGTCTGTATCAAGTGGCTGAGTGAGTGCTAAGCGTGGGTACGCTCAACAACAGCTATCTAACTACCTAGCCACACTTCCCCTGATGTCAGATTTTATCTGCTCAAGGTTGTGGGATGTTATGTATACCTTTGATAATGGTTACATTTCAGTGTGGGATCTTTGTGTATGAATGGTACTTTTTGACACTGTGATGCTATTTTGAGAAATATGTTTTGTACGGAATGATGATTATGTAGCCAAGTGAACCAACATGCTTTGTGTTTGCTCTATCAGTACTTACAAGACAGTGTTTTGTGTGCAGGTCAAGTGTTCCTGGAGTTCCTTAACATGGGCTGGCAGGATATGGGAGACTACAAGTGTGTGGCTGAGAATGAACAGGGCACTGCTGAGAAGACAGTCAAAGTTGATGTCGCAGGTAATGTTCTTCTCCCTCCGTCCGTTCTGTCTTTTCAATGGCTATTTGGAATAAATGGTCACATTCATTCTAGTGAAGAGAGAAAGACAGAAGGCATAAAAGGAAAAAAGTCAGAAAGAAGGTAAGAAAGAAAGTAAGAAAGAAAGACACTATTGCACATTTTCTTAAGCATTGTTGCACATTCACACCAAAAAAAACTTTAAAAAACGCACACACACAAATATGAATTGTTACACATTTATTAAAACAGTTTTCAGCATCTTCTCAAGATTTTTTTGTAATGAAACACTACACAGGTTCTGTTCTTCTTTCAGATCCACCAACCTTCATTGAACCAGTGCACGACGTCAAGATACCCGAACGCAGCCAGGCAGTCCTCACTTGCGCCGTGGATGGCATCCCATACCCCACCGTCCGTTTCATGCGAGACTGGAGGCCGCTGACCGACACGTCACGCCTGCTGGTCACCAACGATGCGGCACACCCTGAGCGATGGACCTTGACCATCAGCGATGCCATCCCAGCAGATTCAGGCAGCTACATGTGCGTGGCGGAAAACCCGGCCGGAAAAATCTTCTGCACGGCCAGAGTGACTGTGGATGGTAGGAGATTTTTGGCTGCTTTTTTAAGTTTTGGCTGCTTTTTTGATTTTGCTGCAAGAGTAGGTGTGGGTAGTGATGACTGTTGTTGTTGCAGTCAAGGACTGTTGCAATAGACCCTATCGGTATTCCAAGCTCTCGTGATCTCTCGCAAACTTCAGAGCATAGCAAAGCATGCGGTACAGCGATCTCGTGCGAGCTGCACAAGCCAAAGTTCGAAGTTCTCGCGATGTTCAAAGCATAACAAAGAGCGTGTCTCGCGAGAGCTGCTCAGATACCGAAAAGGTCTATTCTTATCTCTGTCTGTCTGTCTGTCTGTCTGTCTGTCTGTCTGTCTCTCCTTTGTTTGTTTGTCTCTCTTTCCCTTTCGTTTGTCTGTTTGTCTTTGTGGGTATCGTTTGTGTGCATGCACGTTCTCAGTATTTGTCCAAATTGTCTCTGTAGTTACACTAGTCTCTGTAGTTACAAGTCTCTGTAGTTACAAGTCTCTGTAGTTACACTAGTCTCTGTAGTTACAAGTCTCTGTAGTTACAAGTCTCTGTAGTTATACAAGTCTCTGTAGTTACAAGTCTCTGTAGTTACAAGTCTCTGTAGTTACACTAGTCTCTGTAGTTACAAGTCTCTGTAGTTACAAGTCTCTGTAGTTATACAAGTCTCTGTAGTTACAAGTCTCTGTAGTTACAAGTCTCTGTAGTTATACAAGTCTCTGTAGTTACAAGTCTCTGTAGTTACACTAGTCTCTGTAGTTACACTAGTCTCTGTAGTTATACAAGTCTCTGTAGTTATACAAGTCTCTGTAGTTACAAGTCTCTGTAGTTACAAGTCTCTGTAGTTATACAAGTCTCTGTAGTTACACTAGTCTCTGTAGTTACAAGTCTCTGTAGTTACAAGTCTCTGTAGTTACAAGTCTCTGTAGTTACAAGTCTCTGTAGTTATACAAGTCTCTGTAGTTATACAAGTCTCTGTAGTTACAAGTCTCTGTAGTTACAAGTCTCTGTAGTTACAAGTCTCTGTAGTTACAAGTCTCTGTAGTTACAAGTCTCTGTAGTTACAAGTCTCTGTAGTTACAAGTCTCTGTAGTTATACAAGTCTCTGTAGTTACAAGTCTCTGTAGTTACACTAGTCTCTGTAGTTACACTAGTCTCTGTAGTTATACAAGTCTCTGTAGTTACAAGTCTCTGTAGTTACAAGTCTCTGTAGTTACAAGTCTCTGTAGTTATACAAGTCTCTGTAGTTATACAAGTCTCTGTAGTTACAAGTCTCTGTAGTTACAAGTCTCTGTAGTTACAAGTCTCTGTAGTTACAAGTCTCTGTAGTTACAAGTCTCTGTAGTTACAAGTCTCTGTAGTTATACAAGTCTCTGTAGTTACAAGTCTCTGTAGTTACAAGTCTCTGTAGTTATACAAGTCTCTGTAGTTACAAGTCTCTGTAGTTACAAGTCTCTGTAGTTACAAGTCTCTGTAGTTACAAGTCTCTGTAGTTATACAAGTCTCTGTAGTTACAAGTCTCTGTAGTTACAAGTCTCTGTAGTTACAAGTCTCTGTAGTTAGAAGAAATGTTTTTACTTCTTTGTTTGCTTATTTTTAACTGGATATGTTAATTGTGTTTGTATGTTGAAAAGAGGTTCAGGTATTAAGTACACCTATTGTCTAAATTGCCACTGGTTTGTATATATTATGTGCTTTAGTTTTGTTGAGTTGTGATGAAATTTGGGGGCTTTGGTTCACAATACCATTCAGAACAATGTCAAAGTTATACCCAAAACACTTGCAGTTAACTTATGTACTTGCTGTAAAAAGCCAAGAAAATGTCTTCCTGTACAGGATTTGCCAACATTCATACATTTTGTGTTTTAGATGTTGCTGCAAGTGTTACAGTGGATTACATTTTGTGTTTTAGATGTTGCTGCAAGTGTTACAGTGGATTACATTTTGTGTTTTAGATGTTGCTGCAAGTGTTACAGTGGATTACATTTTGTGTTTTAGATGTTGCTGCAAGTGTTACAGTGGATTACATTTTGTGTTTTAGATGTTGCTGCAAGTGTTACAGTGGATTACATTTTGTGTTTTAGATGTTGCTGCAAGTGTTACAGTGGATTACATTTTGTGTTTTAGATGTTGCTGCAAGTGTCACAGTGGATTACAAAGACACATGCAGCTTGGAGGACAACTACTATGTGTTGCAGGAACTTGGAAGGTGAAGAATTAGCTAAAGCATTGGGTTAGCAGTAGAGGTGTTATGTTTGATTTTGAAAGGTTTGTGTGGATTTTGCATTCATTTTGATATTACGGACTTGATTTTATGATCAGTTTTTCATTTTATGGAGCATCCTATTTTTCTTGTCTTTGTTTAAAAAAATTGGGGTTTTTGTCCCAAATCAAAATTTTGATATATATACTTACCATACCTTCCTTGTGGTTTTACCCCAGGTGGTTAGACTAGATCGCATCCAAAAAATTCAAAAGACTTTGCTAGATTTGAGGTAGTTTGCTACACTCTGGTAACTGAACAGCGCTCCAAGATGGCTGAGTTCAGTCCTACGCACAATGAATCCCTCCTACTGTATATTGAAACCTTAGACCAACTTCGTCTGCTGCAGGGGTCGACACGGCCGAGTGCGACATGTGGTGGAGAAGAGCACGGGCAAGGAATACGCGGCCAAGTTCATCCAGGTGCGAGAGGCAGTGGACAAGGAGTTCTTCCGCTCCGAGGTCGACATGCTGCGCAAACAGAAGTCCAAAAATGTTGTGTCCGTCCACGATGCGTATGAAACGCCCCGGCAGCTGATCATCATCATGGACCTGTATCCTCATCTCCGCAGTGTTCCTGCTTGGGATGAAATGAACTGTGTGCAGTGTTGGGATGAAATGAACTGTGTGCAGTGTTGGGATGGAGTGAACCATAATTTGGCATGGATTTCTCAAATACTAAAAATAATCTGGACTGAATATTGGCAAGAGAAAGGATGTTTGATTGCAAAGTTTTGTAAAAGAAAGCATGGTTTGTGGATTAAAATCTGTTTTAGGTTATTCTTTAAAAATAAATGTGTGCATTGCTGTGCATGTGCACCTATATTTGTCAATCTTGGAGTGTGTATGTTTGTGTATTTTGTGAAAGAATGCATGTTTTGTAGATTAAAACGTGGTCAAGTTTATTCTTTAAAGAAAATGTGTGCATGGTAATGCATGTTTGGGTTTATGCATGTTGGTCCATCAGTGTATCTGCATGTGTCTGATTCTAACAATGTGTGTTTGTGGGATATTTTTTTGAGGCATACAAAAGGTGCTAACAGAGAAAAGGCTGCAAAGTTCAAAGTGAAGGAAAAGTTTGACAAGAAATGTTAGCACCTTGCAGTATTGAAATTACAGTCTAAGACATGCCAAACAAGAGCCGTCTTTTACATGTGTTTTTACATGATTTTGTATCTGCTGTTAATTTGGTATATACATGTATGAAATGTTTTAATTCATGTACCCTCAAGGGCGGATCCAGGATCTTAAGGAAGGGGGGGCCCACCCACACTTTTTTGCACAAACTTGAAGGCGCAAAGAATTGAGGGCGCAAAGCACCCTAATTGAGGACACGAAGCGCCCGAACATGCTAGGGGGGTCCGGGGGGGCATTTTGTTTTTTTCAAGGAAGCAAAATGCTGCAATCTAGGGCCAACTGAGCTCAGAAATTGTCATTTAATCATATCTCTCTTCTCTCTCTCTCTCTTTTTTTTTCCCCTGAAGGGGGGGCCCGGGCCCCCTTAGCCCCCCCCCCCCCCTAAATCCGCCACTGACCCTGTATGAAAAGCATTCAGATAAGTAAAAAATCTGTATGTCTCATGTAAATCAAAACAGCATCTTTTTTGTTGGACCTTAAATCAAGAATCTGATAATGAAAGGGACTGTGATTTATAGTACAGAACAAATAATTAATGTGATAATCAAGCTTAATTGTTTTTCTGGTTACAAGTACGTTTAGATGTATGCGTCTTGCACGTTTTGTTGTTTACAAGTGCGTTTAGATGTATGCGTCTTGCACGTTTTGGTGTTTTTGTTTTTATATATTTGGACATGTATGGATCATGCCATGGATTTATCCTTTGTATTTTATTCAAGTTTACTAAGAATGAGAATAAACAAGATATGTTTTAAATCACCAGTGTTTTAACCGGGCAAATCTATATATATTTCATAGTCTTTGCTTGTCTATCTGCCTGTCTATCTGTCTCACTACCTATCTGTCTATGCATTAGCATGTACAAATGTATGTGTGTGTGGGGGGGGGGGGGATGTGCATGTGCATGTGAAGGAAAACCCGTCTGTTTCAAAGTAGTACAAGAGAGCATTTTGTGTCTGAAGAGGGTTTTTAAAATCAAGGTACATTTAAAGAAATGATCAGAATTAGTAACAAGGGGGGGGGGGGGGGGTAGTCTGAAAACAGGGAGTCTTGACAGGTTTTTTTCACTTTATGACACTGGTGATGACACTGGTGATGACACTGGTGATGACACTGGTGATGACACTGGTGATGACACTGACACTGGTGATGACACTGGTGATGACACTGGTGATGACACTGGTGATGACACTGGTGATGACACTGACACTGGTGATGACACTGGTGATGACACTGGTGATGACACTGGTGGTGACACTGGTGGTGACACTGGTGGTGACACTGGTCATGACACTGGTCATGACACTGGTCATGACACTGGTCATGACACTGGTCATGACACTGGTCATGACACTGGTCATGACACCTGCACTGTTGAAATGGAGAGGCTGATGCTGACCTCTAAAGAGAAAGAAGTGATAAAGGGGGAGGGGGGGGGGTAGATTTCACTGAAAAAAGATGTGCCCAATGGACAGAATATTACTGAACCTTGACCGTGGTCAGTCTGCCTGGTGGAGAGCTGCTGGACCGTGTGGCTCAAGACAGCAGCTGGACGGAGGGCAAGGCAGCAGGTGTGGTCAAGCAACTGTTGGAGACACTGCAACACGTCCACTCTAACCTGGTTGCGCACATGGACATCAAGGTAGGCCTGTGGTCATTGTGTATTGTAAGGATTTAGGTATGCTTTAGGAAAACGCGGATGATCTTAAAGTCTGTGTGCTAAACTGCAAACACATTGATTTTCACAGAGAACAAATAATGATTCAGTCCTTGCATGTATGCATAGTAGAACTCTGTATTTGTACAATTCACTCATGATTTTTATTGATTTAGTTCATTCGTGTGTTTTACATTTAGTCAAGTTAATGTTTTAACATAGAGGGGGAATCGAGACGAGGGTCGTGGTGTGTGTGTGTCTGTCTGTGCGTGTGTGTGTGTAGAGCGATTCAGACCAAACTACTGGACCGATCTTTATGAAATTTTACATGAGAGTTTCTGGGAATGATATCCCCGGACGTTTTTTTCTTTTTTTCGATAAATACCTTTGATGACGTCATATCCGGCTTTTTGTAAAAGTTGAGGCGGCACTGTCACACCCTCATTTTTCAATGAAATTGATTGAAATTTTGGCCAAGCAATCTTCGACGAAGGCCGGACTTTGGTATTGCATTTCAGCTTGGTGGCTTAAAAATTAATTCATGACTTTGGTCATTAAAAATCTGAAAATTGTAAAAAAAAAGATTTTTTTTATAAAACGATCCAAATTTATGTTCATCTTATTCTTCATCATTTTCTGATTCCAAAAACATATAAATATGTTATAATTGGATTAACAACAAGCTCTGAAAATTAAAAATATAAAAATTATGATCAAAATTAAATTTTCGAAATCAACTTAAAAACACTTTCATCTTATTCCTTGTCGGTTCCTGATTTTAAAAACATATAGATATGATATGTTTGGATTAAAAACACGCTCAGAAAGTTAAAACGAAGAGAGGTACAGAAAAGCGTGCTATCCTTCTCAGCGCAACTACTACCCCGCTCTTCTTGTCAATTTCACTGCCTTTGCCACGAGCGGTGGACTGACGATGCTACGAGTATACGGTCTTGCTGAAAAATTGCATTGCGTTCAGTTTCATTCTGTGAGTTCGACAGCTTGACTAAATGTTGTATTTTCGCCTTACGCAACTTGTTTTTTATTCTACACGTTTTTTTATAAGACAGTTGCCAGTGTAAACACAGTCATGGATGCAAATTTTGACATCTCTGATGACAGTCAGTTTAAAAATAAAAAACCTTGTTTTTTCCCAGCATTTAGCAACCATTTTTGATCCGCATAAACTAGTGTCTCATAAGTTTTCTTTCTCCTCTCTTGTTCCCCACAGCCATCCAACCTCCTGTTGTCAGGAGACAGCCTGGACAGTGCCAAGCTGATCGATTTCGGTCTGGCCAGAAGGGTACCCCCATCCCAGGACACCTTGTTGAATCACGGCACACCTGGCTTTGTTTCACCTGAGGCTATTGACGTCAAGCCCATTTCTTCAGCGTCTGACGTCTGGGGAGTCGGTGTGCTTGCCTTCATACTGTGAGTTGATTTAGGAGTATAGGTTTTTCACTGGTAAAGTTACCGCAACACGGTGGCCTAGTGGTAAGGCGTCCGCCCAGTGAGCGGGAGGTCGTGGGTTCGAACCCCGGCCGGGTCATACCTAAGACTTTAAAATTGGCAATCTAGTGGCTGCTCCGCCTGGCGTCTGGCATTATGAGGTTAGTGCTAGGACTGGTTGGTCCGGTGTCAGAATAATGTGACTGGGTGAGACATGAAGCCTGTGCTGCGACTTCTGTCTTGTGTGTGGCGCACGTTAAATGTCAAAGCAGCACCACCCTGATATCACCCTTCGTGGTGGACTGGGCGTTAAGCAAACAAACAAACAAACTGGTAAAGTTGAGTGTGGATTATTTTTTTTATAGATAACTGTAAGCTTAGCTGAAGGCATCTGGTCTATTTGTGTAGTCCTCTGTGGCATTATAATGCTGTTAGGTATGTTCTGGTCTATTTGTGTAGTCCTCTGTGGCATTATAATGCTGTGAGGTATGTTCTGGTCTATTTGTGTAGTCCTCTGTGGCATTATAATGCTGTGAGGTATGTTCTGGTCTATTTGTGTAGTCCTCTGTGGCATTATAATGCTGTGAGGTATGTTCTGGTCTATTTGTGTAGTCCTCTGTGGCATTATAATGCTGTGAGGTATGTTCTGGTCTATTTGTGTAGTCCTCTGTGGCATTATAATGCTGTGAGGTATGTTCTGGTCTATTTGTGTAGTCCTCTGTGGCATTATAATGCTGTGAGGTATGTTCTGGTCTATTTGTGTGGTCCTCTGTGGCATTATAATGCTGTTAGGTATGTTCTGGTCTATTTGTGTAGTCCTCTGTGGCATTATAATGCTGTGAGGTATGTTCTGGTCTATTTGTGTAGTCCTCTGTGGCATTATAATGCTGTTAGGTATGTTCTGGTCTATTTGTGTAGTCCTCTGTGGCATTATAATGCTGTGAGGTATGTTCTGGTCTATTTGTGTAGTCCTCTGTGGCATTATAATGCTGTGAGGTATGTTCTGGTCTATTTGTGTAGTCCTCTGTGGCATTATAATGCTGTGAGGTATGTTCTGGTCTATTTGTGTAGTCCTCTGTGGCATTATAATGCTGTGAGGTATGTTCTGGTCTATTTGTGTAGTCCTCTGTGGCATTATAATGCTGTGAGGTATGTTCTGGTCTATTTCTGTAGTCTTCTGTGGCATTATAATGCTGTGAGGTATGTTCTGGTCTATTTGTGTAGTCCTCTGTGGCATTATAATGCTGTGAGGTATGTTCTGGTCTATTTGTGTAGTCCTCTGTGGCATTATAATGCTGTTAGGTATGTTCTGGTCTATTTGTGTAGTCCTCTGTGGCATTATAATGCTGTGAGGTATGTTCTGGTCTATTTGTGTAGTCCTCTGTGGCATTATAATGCTGTGAGGTATGTTCTGGTCTATTTGTGTAGTCCTCTGTGGCATTATAATGCTGTGAGGTATGTTCTGGTCTATTTGTGTAGTCCTCTGTGGCATTATAATGCTGTTAGGTATGTTCTGGTCTATTTGTGTAGTCCTCTGTGGCATTATAATGCTGTGAGGTATGTTCTGGTCTATTTGTGTGGTCCTCTGTGGCATTATAATGCTGTGAGGTATGTTCTGGTCTATTTGTGTAGTCCTCTGTGGCATTATAATGCTGTGAGGTATGTTCTGGTCTATTTGTGTAGTCCTCTGTGGCATTATAATGCTGTGAGGTATGTTCTGGTCTATTTGTGTAGTCCTCTGTGGCATTATAATGCTGTGAGGTATGTTCTGGTCTATTTGTGTAGTCCTCTGTGGCATTATAATGCTGTGAGGTATGTTCTGGTCTATTTGTGTAGTCCTCTGTGGCATTATAATGCTGTGAGGTATGTTCTGGTCTATTTGTGTAGTCCTCTGTGGCATTATAATGCTGTGAGGTATGTTCTGGTCTATTTGTGTAGTCCTCTGTGGCATTATAATGCTGTTAGGTATGTTCTGGTCTATTTGTGTAGTCCTCTGTGGCATTATAATGCTGTGAGGTATGTTCTGGTCTATTTGTGTAGTCCTCTGTGGCATTATAATGCTGTGAGGTATGTTCTGGTCTATTTGTGTAGTCCTCTGTGGCATTATAATGCTGTTAGGTATGTTCTGGTCTATTTGTGTAGTCCTCTGTGGCATTATAATGCTGTGAGGTATGTTCTGGTCTATTTGTGTAGTCCTCTGTGGCATTATAATGCTGTGAGGTATGTTCTGGTCTATTTGTGTAGTCCTCTGTGGCATTATAATGCTGTGAGGTATGTTCTGGTCTATTTGTGTAGTCCTCTGTGGCATTATAATGCTGTGAGGTATGTTCTGGTCTATTTGTGTAGTCCTCTGTGGCATTATAATGCTGTGAGGTATGTTCTGGTCTATTTGTGTAGTCCTCTGTGGCATTATAATGCTGTGAGGTATGTTCTGGTCTATTTGTGTAGTCCTCTGTGGCATTATAATGCTGTGAGGTATGTTCTGGTCTATTTGTGTAGTCCTCTGTGGCATTATAATGCTGTGAGGTATGTTCTGGTCTATTTGTGTAGTCCTCTGTGGCATTATAATGCTGTGAGGTATGTTCTGGTCTATTTGTGTAGTCCTCTGTGGCATTATAATGCTGTGAGGTATGTTCTGGTCTATTTGTGTAGTCCTCTGTGGCATTATAATGCTGTGAGGTATGTTCTGGTCTATTTGTGTAGTCCTCTGTGGCATTATAATGCTGTTAGGTATGTTCTGGTCTATTTGTGTAGTCCTCTGTGGCATTATAATGCTGTGAGGTATGTTCTGGTCTATTTGTGTAGTCCTCTGTGGCATTATAATGCTGTGAGGTATGTTCTGGTCTATTTGTGTAGTCCTCTGTGGCATTATAATGCTGTTAGGTATGTTCTGGTCTATTTGTGTAGTCCTCTGTGGCATTATAATGCTGTGAGGTATGTTCTGGTCTATTTGTGTAGTCCTCTGTGGCATTATAATGCTGTGAGGTATGTTCTGGTCTATTTGTGTAGTCCTCTGTGGCATTATAATGCTGTGAGGTATGTTCTGGTCTATTTGTGTAGTCCTCTGTGGCATTATAATGCTGTGAGGTATGTTCTGGTCTATTTGTGTAGTCCTCTGTGGCATTATAATGGCTGTTAGGTATGTTCTGGTCTATTTGTGTAGTCCTCTGTGGCATTATAATGCTGTGAGGTATGTTCTGGTCTATTTGTGTAGTCCTCTGTGGCATTATAATGCTGTGAGGTATGTTCTGGTCTATTTGTGTAGTCCTCTGTGGCATTATAATGCTGTTAGGTATGTTCTGGTCTATTTGTGTAGTCCTCTGTGGCATTATAATGCTGTGAGGTATGTTCTGGTCTATTTGTGTAGTCCTCTGTGGCATTATAATGCTGTGAGGTATGTTCTGGTCTATTTGTGTAGTCCTCTGTGGCATTATAATGCTGTGAGGTATGTTCTGGTCTATTTGTGTAGTCCTCTGTGGCATTATAATGGTGTTAGGTATGTTCTGGTCTATTTGTGTAGTCCTCTGTGGCATTATAATGCTGTGAGGTATGTTCTGGTCTATTTGTGTAGTCCTCTGTGGCATTATAATGCTGTGAGGTATGTTCTGGTCTATTTGTGTAGTCCTCTGTGGCATTATAATGCTGTGAGGTATGTTCTGGTCTATTTGTGTAGTCCTCTGTGGCATTATAATGCTGTGAGGTATGTTCTGGTCTATTTGTGTAGTCCTCTGTGGCATTATAATGCTGTGAGGTATGTTCTGGTCTATTTGTGTAGTCCTCTGTGGCATTATAATGCTGTGAGGTATGTTAAATAACACCAAGGATGAGAGATAGGGAAAGAAAAGAGAAGAATGAATGATGCTGAGCAGGGAGTCTGTATAAAAATACGTTGTAAATACTAGTCTTTGTAGTAATAATGTAAATACTAGTCTTTGTAGTAATAATGTAAATACTAGTCTTTGTAGTAATAATGTAAATACTAGTCTTTGTAGTAATAATGTAAATACTAGTCTTTGTAGTAATAATGTAAATACTAGTCTTTGTAGTAATAATGTAAATACTAGTCTTTGTAGTAATAATGTAAATACTAGTCTTTGTAGTAATAATGTAAAACTCCACACACATAGAACTCTTTGAAGAAGGGTTTTCATAAAGAGCTGACGCAATAAATACTGTGAATGAAGGTACACTTGATACCGTTTTGAAGAAGGGTTTTCATAAAGACCTGACGCAATAAATACTGTGAATGAAGGTACACTTGATACAATAAATACTGTGAATGAAGGTACACTTGATACCGTTTTGAAGAAGGGTTTTCATAAAGAGCTGACGCAATAAATACTGTGAATGAAGGTACACTTGATACAATAAATACTGTGAATGAAGGTACACTTGATACAATAAATACTGTGAATGAAGGTACACTTGATACAATAAATACTGTGAATGAAGGTACACTTGACGCAATAAATACTGTGAATGAAGGTACACTTGATACAATAAATACTGTGAATGAAGGTACACTTGATACAATAAATACTGTGAATGAAGGTACACTTGATACAATAAATACTGTGAATGAAGGTACACTTGATACAATAAATACTGTGAATGAAGGTACACTTGATACAATAAATACTGTGAATGAAGGTACACTTGATACAATAAATACTGTGAATGAAGGTACACTTGATACAATAAATACTGTGAATGAAGGTACACTTGATACAATAAATACTGTGAATGAAGGTACACTTGATACAATAAATACTGTGAATGAAGGTACACTTGATACAATAAATACTGTGAATGAAGGTACACTTGATACAATAAATACTGTGAATGAAGGTGCACTTGATACAATAAATACTGTGAATGAAGGTACACTTGATACAATAAATACTGTGAATGAAGGTACACTTGATACAATAAATACTGTGAATGAAGGTACACTTGATACAATAAATACTGTGAATGAAGGTACACTTGATACAATAAATACTGTGAATGAAGGTACACTTGATACAATAAATACTGTGAATGAAGGTACACTTGATACAATAAATACTGTGAATGAAGGTACACTTGATACAATAAATACTGTGAATGAAGGTACACTTGATACAATAAATACTGTGAATGAAGGTACACTTGATACAATAAATACTGTGAATGAAGGTACACTTGATACAATAAATACTGTGAATGAAGGTACACTTGATACAATAAATACTGTGAATGAAGGTACACTTGATACAATAAATACTGTGAATGAAGGTACACTTGTCACTTGATACCGTTTTGAAGAAAAAAACACTGAGCGTGATCATGTTGCACATTTCCAGAACAGTGTGTCATAAATCACTCAGATGATAGTAATTTCAGAAGATTATAAGAAATGATGACGTGGCACCTTTGTACAGGCTTGGCGGTCAGTCACCGTTCCAGGCAGACAGTGTGGCAGAGAGCCTGAAGAAGACACAGGCCTGTGATTGGTCATTTGACATCAGCAAGGCCTTCGCCTCTGTGTCTCAGGATGCCAAGGACTTCATCACCAAGATCCTCAAGAAGAACGCAGAGTAAGTCAGCATGCAGTGTGATTAAAGAGCTGTTGAAGACTGGTGTGCCCACTGTTACATTTGATGAAGCAAATTGACACTGCAAAGAAAAACTTATTTTCAAATAATTAAGTTTTCTTTGTTTTGATTTTCTTGGAACAGAAAGAAAAAAAACTCAAGGAATATTTACTGGAAAAGAAAACAAAAGCAAAGCAATTTGGAGCAGAAAATATTATCATTCTCAACAGAAAATATTATCATTCTCAACAGAAAATATTATCATTCTCAACAGAAAATATTATCATTCTCAACAGAAAATATTATCATTCTCAACAGAAAATATTATCATTCTCAACACAACTTTGTCAGAAAATATTATCATTCTCAACAGAACTTTGTCAGAAAATATTATCATTCTCAACAGAACTTTGTCAGAATTGAAAATGTACGAAGATTAGGGTTTTGAAGAACTTTATCTAAAATGTGATTTACCTCTGGTTGCAAATAAAAGCAATAAGACCTACATGTATGTAACACATGATTACATTTTACATTTATTTTGATCATTCCTAACTTATCCTTACCATCCTGGTGAAGTCAGCGACTGTCGGACGAACATTTGATGGAGAATTTACCTACACTGGTTGCTGTGGTGTTTTTGTTTTTATGTACTCTATTCTAACACCATAGAAACAGGGACAAGAATGAGTAGTGATGCCAGGAATGTATTGTGCAGTGACCGCCTCTCAGTGGACGAGTGTCTGGCTCACCCCTGGCTGAAGAAGACTGACGGAGGCGCCAAGCTTGACGTGTCTCTCATCAAAGCCTTCCAGGAAAAAGACAAGAAACAGGTGACTGCAAGTTGGCTGTCTTTCTGAAGTGCAGATTAGATTAGGGGAAAGGATCGAGGGAGAATGGGGAAAGGATCTTTGGAAAGCCCTAATCCAGTTTTTTTAACTGTAGGATGAAAATACTGGGCAAAGGTGGTGGTCACTCAAAATGTGCGTGTAGTTTGTTCCTAAAGCTGAAATATTGTAGTGAAGTCACAAGGAAGCTACATGGTTGAAGTCCTGAAAATATGTAAAATGGCCCTTTCTTTCTTCTTCCATGTTCCAAATTTGTTTTCACAAAATCAGATTTAAGACAGTAATGTCAAATGTTTCTCATCTTTGCTGTTTCCCAGCGTGAGGCAACTGCAGCCAGAACCGTGGCATACCTACGGACGTTGCAGCGACAGTTGACCGGTGTGGAAGTCACAGAGAAATGCCTGCGGCCCGCTGTTGATCCCAAGACCAGCAACGTCTCCTTCCCCGACACCGATGGTTACGGAGAATTCCTGGACTCGGAGTCATGGTATGGTTTGCCTTCAGGCAACTTGGTGTTTATTTGTATCTGTATCTGTGTCAGTGGCATTGTGTACCAGGAGCCTGTTGTCAGGAAAATAAGGAGAGATCATCAACTGTTTTTGTGTAAGCTGGAGTGCTCTGACTTGTGTATTTCTGTCTTCATTTGTTCTGTGTGTATTTCATGCTGTGTGTGTCTGTGTGTGTGTATACATCCTGATTTGAAATCCAGTCAATGGTGGTAGTGGAGAAGGTTTATTTCTAAACTGTCTAAATTCTTGGAACTTTTGTTTAGTCATTAAGCTTTGTCTGGGCTTATTCAAGCACCCAGTACTCTTTTAGTTATCATAATACATTCTAAAAGGTGAAATTTGGTAGACTTTTACCTTCTGTGTGTTACTGTTTTGCTCTCTTCTTCATGAAAGCAATATCGAGAAAGGTAATTGATGACACTGAGATAAGATATTAGTGGTACAGTGTATCACAAAATACCCTGTGTGTCAGGTACGAATGGCAATCTCGCTACGGCCAGGGCCCGGACTCAGGCCTGGTGCCCCTCAAGGACCCAGAGTACACGGCACGCATCAGAGGCTATAAAAGATCCGTCGGATCCTTGGATGAGTCCTCCAGCCCCATGGATGCTGAGGAGGAGGCTGCTATTTCTGAGAGGGAAAAGTTTGTATTGTGTTTTTATTGTCATTTTTGCAATGCTAACACCATGGAACTTTTGTCATGAGCGGAGAGTCTTGACACTAGCTTAGAGTGCCCTTGTATTACAGGGCGGGTAGGCAAGAGATGAGGTTATAGACTTTAGTCTGCAATAGACTGTACCCTCAATGCATTTTATTCCGGACTATTGTCTCTAAACTCGACTCATGCATACCGGCCCAGGTCTCTTTTTCATTAAGAGGAAATGGGAAATGTGCAGCATTTAAAGAAAAAAGACTTAGAGACAGATTGCCTTTTAGGTTTTCTGCTGAAAGGTGTTCAGATGAACTCACTTAGTTTATCTTTTTCTTGAATGTTTGGCCCTTGTGTATTCAAACGCTTGACATTTCTAGATTAAGTAAAATAGAATGAATCTGTTGTTTGCATGTTATTCAGTATTCTTTGTTGCAGTACGCAACTTCAAAATCTACTTTCTCAACAAAATGCCATTCTATATGTACAGTGGAACCTCACAAATCTGAAAAATCAGGTCTTAAAAAGGAGAGAGTTTTAAATTGAGGTAAATTCATAGACGTATTGAACACAAAATCTGAATAAATCAAGGTCTTAAAAGGGGGAAGTCTTAAATTGGGGGGTCTTAAATTGGGGGGTCTTAAGAAAGAATGATTCTGTTGTTTGTATGATGTTTGTATGTTGTTCATTATTCTTTGTTCTAGTACACGACTTCAAAAATCTTCTTTGTAAACAAAATTCAATTATACATATTCATGTTTTTCTCCCCCATTGTCACGAATAATTAACTTTTATTCCGGCCACAGGTTCAAGATGATGAAGGAGCGGCGTCAGATGGCGGACATAGACAAGGAGGCCATCCCTCCCTCACTGGAGAAAGAGCTGGAGTGGCTGGAGGGGCGAAAGCAGGCCAGGAAGGCCAAGGAACCACAGCGACAGGACAGTGTTGACTCCAGGCGCTCGTCTGTCTCCACTGAGGGCGATGGTAAGGACGGCAGGATAGAAAGTTAACTGTCAGACAGTGGAAAGACCTTTAAGACCCCCTCTCTGTTCAGGCCCTGTTTTCACACACTTGCTGTTCAATCAATGTACCCCTAGTTTGAAGACTCTCTCCTTTTTAAGACCTGATGTTTTCAATTTTGTTGAGGTTTTAAAAGGGGTTCCACTGTAATAGTTAGAAGGAAAGAAGCTGTGTTTTGGTGGGATTTGAATAAAGTCAAGTGTAATAGTTAGAAGGAAAGAAGCTGTGTTTTGGTGGGATTTGAATAAAGTCAAGTGTGATAATGTAACTTCCATCTTCAAGAAATTGTAATAATGAACAATGAAAAAAAAAGTTCGTACATGTAAACACACCCACAAACTAAGAAACAAACAGAACAAACATAAGAAAAGAAATAAACAATAACCGAACAAAACTAAACCAAACTAAACTGAACGGAGAAAAATGTAAACCCACAAAAACAGAAACACACATAATAAAATATAACAAATAGTCTTTTGTAAATAAGTAGAAATTGTACCCTTACCTAAATTCATGCGAGGAATTTAAGCCATGTAAAAGTTACAGGTGCCAGTTATGAACAAGGAGAAGGCAATGTAGAAAAAGGTAATGTGCAAATATCACAAGATACAGTATAAGAAAGTCATTTATTCTATCACCGAGGTTACATGGAGATCATGAAAAGCTGGTGGGCTGTTCAGGGAGGGATCAGTATATCTGGTATGGATATTTAGGGAGTGATCATTATCTAAAGTATAAATTTCCAGGGAGTGATTATTATTTAAAATATGGCTTTAGGGGGGTGGTCTTTATCTACCATAAGGTTAAAAAAGATATCATATTTGCTGATTTAAGGAGACATCATATTCAGGTACAGTATGGATGTAGGGAGTGTTCATTGCCTAGTTGGAATCTGGGGAGGGATCGTTATCTGCAGTAATGAGGAACTAATAGCAATTCTGTATCTTTCTGCAGTAGAAGCTTGGATGCTTGGATTTTTTTGTTTTGGATAAAGAGTCTTAGGAGCACTATTATTCACATTCTCAATCAAACTCAGATTCTCACTTCATTTTACCAGTATTCACAAATGTTTCTGTCTCTCGCCAGGCACAGGACCAGCGCCGGTGTTCCGGCAACGCCTGCAGGACCTGTCCTTCGAGACGGGGGACACCATCACCATGTACTGCGCCCTCGAAGGACCTCCCCCTTACTCCACCGTCTGGTACCGCAATGAAGAGCTGCTGTCCGACGGCGCTCGTGTCAAGCAGGAGCTGTCGGAGGACGGACAGGCCACCCTGACCATCACGGCCGCCAAGCCCTACGACGCTGGAGTCTACAAGTGTGTCGCCAGGAGCAAGTCTGGTCGTGCCTCCACCAGGATGAGGCTGCTCCAGGGAGGTGAGTTTTGTTGGGGACATTTCTTCTTCTTCTTCTGCGTTCATGGGCTAAAACTCCTACATACACCCGTGTTTTTTGCTGGAGTGGGTTTTTACATGTATGACCGGTTTTTTTCCCCAAATTCTCTAGTCGCTTAGTTCACTTTGTTTTTTGTTACAGATGTTCCAGAGAGGCCAGGCTGGCCAGTGGTGGTTCAGGTTGAAGCCAAGGACGCTGTTTTACTGTGGGAGTCTCCTCGCTTTGACGGCAACTGCCCCATACTCTACTACAGGGTGGACTACAAGCCTAGAGGTAAGTGTTTGTTGGCTAAAAATGTTATAGAGCTGCTTTAATATAACTGTGTTTTAATTGTTTACCACTTTTATGGTCAGGACATTAAGCCTTTTTACCTTGAATATTTTCAATTTTTAACAGAAGTTGTGGCGAACTTGCTTTTTCTGAAAGATAAATGCCTGTATTGAACACTTCAGTCACAGTTCTTTTTTTGAAAGTAACTCACACTTCATCTTTTCGGGAAAGAGAACACCATTTATAGTCTGTTAAGAGAACACATTCAAAGAAAGGGAAAATTATGTTGTTTTTAATTCTGTAAACTTAACCACATCCTCCCTGTTACTGAAGGATGAGTGGACACTGGCAATAACCCGATATAGCCCCGTCTGAGGCCCGCTGTCCCGCTGAGTAAATCGCAGATGGTTACACTTCATTTAGTATGTGGCATCACTTCCAGGGTTAATTCCGGGACTATGCAGACACTCTTGCATAATCCCGAGGCTATCCTGTCATGATGTTTCACTGTGGATCATCTTAAATATTTCTTTGTTACAGGAGATGCACGTTGGAGCACGGCGGCATACACAACACTGGAGATGTGTCTCGTGACGGAACTCAAGCCAGAGACAGCGTATCGTTTCCGTGTGTCGGCCACCAACCTGCTGGGCCGAGGTCCCTTCAGCTGGGCCAGCGTTGAGGTCACCACAAAGAAACAAGGTAGGCAGTGATGTTTGGATGGTGGACATTCTGCTCCTTGACCCCCGTCCTATTGTATTTAACAGTTCACTTTGGGGATTGGTTAGCAGGTTTGAGCCAAACATGAGCTAACTTTTCGACATCATCACTTGCACACTTGCACACGTCTAGCCTCTCTCCGTTGACATTACACCACCCCCTTTTCCCAGGGTCTGTGAGCACCTTGACCACTGGAGATCTGAAGCTGGAGCTGCTGAAACAGAGACAAGATGAGGCCAAGGAGATAGCCAACAAGCCCACAAAGGAGGCGGAGGCACCTGAAGAATCCCAGGTGGACAAAACGCCACCCACACTGCTGACATCTGAGCCTGACAAAGAGTTTGCCATCACAGAAACTATCTGGAAGTGAGTGTTTCTAATGTAGTCTGTCAAGTGAGTGTTTCTAATGTAGTCTATTAAGTGAGTGTTTCTAATGTAGTCTATTAAGTGAGTGTTTCTAATGTAGTCTATTAAGTGAGTGTTTCTAATGTAGTCTATTAAGTGAGTGTTTCTAATGTAGTCTATTAAGTGAGTGTTTCTAATGTAGTCTATCAAGTGAGTGTTTCTAATGTAGTCTATTAAGTGAGTGTTTCTAATGTAGTCTGTCAAGTGAGTGTTTCTAATGTAGTCTGTCAAGTGAGTGTTTCTAATGTAGTCTATTAAGTGAGTGTTTCTAATGTAGTCTATTAAGTGAGTGTTTCTAATGTAGTCTGTCAAGTGAGTGTTTCTAATGTAGTCTGTCAAGTGAGTGTTTCTAATGTAGTCTATTAAGTGAGTGTTTCTAATGTAGTCTGTCAAGTGAGTGTTTCTAATGTAGTCTATTAAGTGAGTGTTTCTAATGTAGTCTATTAAGTGAGTGTTTCTAATGTAGTCTGTCAAGTGAGTGTTTCTAATGTAGTCTATTAAGTGAGTGTTTCTAATGTAGTCTATCAAGTGAGTGTTTCTAATGTAGTCTATCAAGTGAGTGTTTCTAATGTAGTCTATTAAGTGAGTGTTTCTAATGTAGTCTATTAAGTGAGTGTTTCTAATTTAGTCTGTCAAGTGAGTGTTTCTAATGTAGTCTATTAAGTGAGTGTTTCTAATGTAGTCTATTAAGTGAGTGTTTCTAATGTAGTCTATTAAGTGAGTGTTTCTAATGTAGTCTATTAAGTGAGTGTTTCTAATGTAGTCTATCAAGTGAGTGTTTCTAATGTAGTCTATTAAGTGAGTGTTTCTAATGTAGTCTATTAAGTGAGTGTTTCTAATGTAGTCTATTAAGTGAGTGTTTCTAATGTAGTCTATTAAGTGAGTGTTTCTATTGTAGTCTATTAAGTGAGTATTTCTAATGACTAGTCTATTAAGTGAGTGTTTCTAATGTAGTCTATTAAGTGAGTGTTTCTAATGTAGTCTATTAAGTGAGTGTTTCTAATGTAGTCTATTAAGTGAGTGTTTCTAATGTAGTCTATTAAGTGAGTGTTTCTAATGTAGTCTGTCAAGTGAGTGTTTCTAAAGTAGTCTATTAAGTGAGTGTTTCTAATGTAATCTATCAAGTGAGTGTTTCTAATGTAATCTATCAAGTGAGTGTTTCTAATGTAGTCTATTAAGTGAGTGTTTCTAATGTAGTCTATCAAGTGAGTGTTTCTAATGTAGTCTATCAAGTGAGTGTTTCTAATGTAGTCTATTAAGTGAGTGTTTCTAATGTAGTCTATTAAGTGAGTGTTTCTAATGTAGTCTGTCAAGTGAGTGTTTCTAATGTAGTCTATTAAGTGAGTGTTTCTAATGTAGTCTATTAAGTGAGTGTTTCTAATGTAGTCTATTAAGTGAGTGTTTCTAATGTAGTCTATTAAGTGAGTGTTTCTAATGTAGTCTATTAAGTGAGTGTTTCTAATGTAGTCTATCAAGTGAGTGTTTCTAATGTAGTCTATTAAGTGAGTGTTTCTAATGTAGTCTATTAAGTGAGTGTTTCTAATGTAGTCTATCAAGTGAGTGTTTCTAATGTAGTCTATCAAGTGAGTGTTTCTAATGTAGTCTGTCAAGTGAGTGTTTCTAATGTAGTCTATTAAGTGAGTGTTTCTTATGTAGTCTATTAAATGAGTGTTTCTAATGTAGTCTGTCAAGTGAGTGTTTCTAATGTAGTCTATTAAGTGAGTGTTTCTAATGTAGTCTGTCAAGTGAGTGTTTCTAATGTAGTCTGTCAAGTGAGTGTTTCTAATGTAGTCTATTAAGTGAGTGTTTCTAATGTAGTCTATTAAGTGAGTGTTTCTAATGTAGTCTATTAAGTGAGTGTTTCTAATGTAGTCTATTAAGTGAGTGTTTCTAATGTAGTCTATTAAGTGAGTGTTTCTAATGTAGTCTGTCAAGTGAGTGTTTCTAATGTAGTCTATTAAGTGAGTGTTTCTAATGTAGTCTATTAAGTGAGTGTTTCTAATGTAGTCTATTAAGTGAGTGTTTCTAATGTAGTCTATTAAGTGAGTGTTTCTAATGTAGTCTATTAAGTGAGTGTTTCTAATGTAGTCTATCAAGTGAGTGTTTCTAATGTAGTCTATCAAGTGAGTGTTTCTAATGTAGTCTATTAAGTGAGTGTTTCTAATGTAGTCTATCAAGTGAGTGTTTTTAATGTAGTCTGTCAAGTGAGTGTGAGTGTTTCTAATGTAGTCTATTAAGTGAGTGTTTCTAATGTAGTCTATCAAGTGAGTGTTTCTAATGTAGTCTGTCAAGTGAGTGTTTCTAATGTAGTCTATCAAGTGAGTGTTTCTAATGTAGTCTGTCAAGTGAGTGTTTCTAATGTAGTCTGTCAAGTGAGTGTTTCTAATGTAGTCTATTAAGTGAGTGTTTCTAATGTAGTCTATCAAGTGAGTGTTTCTAATGTAGTCTATCAAGTGAGTGTTTCTAATGTAGTCTATTAAGTGAGTGTTTCTAATGTAGTCTGTCAAGTGAGTGTTTCTAATGTAGTCTATTAAGTGAGTGTTTCTAATGTAGTCTGCCTGTCTCCACCTCTGTCTCACCTTTTCTTTCTCTCTTCTTATTTCAAATTGTGTCTGTTTGTTTCTTTTTGGAACATTTTGGCCTAAGACAGGGTACTGAAGTAGAAGTAGGAAGACAGGGTACTGAAGTAGAAGTAGGAAGACAGGGTACTGAAGTAGAAGTAGGAAGACCGGAGAAGAAATATGTGTCCAGAGATAATTGTCACATTGAAATAAAAAAAACTCTAACAAATTTGTTTCAATGTTGTCAAAACCTGGACACTGTGCAGGATGGTGTAACTGTTCAGATTAAATGGATCCATAGAATGATAAAAGGGAAAAATGTCAAAGCTTAAACGTCACGGAAATAGCTAACAGTAACACTCAGAGATGAAACACACGCAGTTACTAATGCCACCCTAACTTGAATGGCTTCAGGGGCAAGTTTGGAGAGCTGAAGGACTGCATCAACAAGAAGACGTCCAAGTCGTGCCTGGTGAAGTGCGTACCTGCTACACTGACTGATGGTCAGCATGAGTACGACATCCTGAAGACGGTTTCTCATGAGACAGTTCTTCGACTAATGGCTGCCTACTCCACCAAGTCCACTTTCTTCCTCGTCTTTGAGGGCGCATCAGGGGAACACGTAGCACAACGCTTGTCCCTCAGGAGGCGTTACTCTGAGGACTGCGTCGCCCACATCATGCGTCAGGTGAGTTGATGGGAATGACTGAGAGGCGTTACTCTGAGGACTGCGTCGCCCACATCATGCGTCAGGTGAGTTGATGGGAATGACTAAGAGGTGTTACTCTGAGGACTGCGTCGCCCACATCATGCGTCAGGTTAGTTGATGGGAATGACTAAGAGGTGTTACTCTGAGGACTGCGTCGCCCACATCATGCGTCAGGTGAGTTGATGGGAATGACTGAGAGGCGTTACTCTGAGGACTGCATCGCCCACATCATGCGTCAGGTGAGTTGATGGGAATGACTGAGAGGCGTTACTCTGAGGACTGCATCGCCCACATCATGCGTCAGGTGAGTTGATGGGAATGACTAAGAGGTGTTACTCTGAGGACTGCGTCGCCCACATCATGCGCCAGGTGAGTTGATGGGAATGACTAAGAAGCGTTACTCTGAGGACTGCGTCGCCCACATCATGCGTCAGGTGAGTTGATGGGAATGACTAAGAAGCGTTACTCTGAGGACTGCGTCGCCCACATCATGCGTCAGGTGAGTTGATGGGAATGACTAAGAAGCGTTACTTTGAGGACTGCGTCGCCCACATCATGCGTCAGGTGAGTTGATGGGAATGACTAAGAGGTGTTACTCTGAGGACTGCGTCGCCCACATCATGCGCCAGGTGAGTTGGTGGGAATGACTGAGAGGTGTTACTCTGAGGACTGCGTCACCCACATCATGCGCCAGGTGAGTTGGTGGGAATGACTGAAAGGTGTTACTCTGAGGACTTCGTCGCCCACATCATGCGCCAGGTGAGTTGATGGGAATGACTGAGAGGCGTTACTCTGAGGACTGCATCGCCCACATCATGCGTCAGGTAAGTTGATGGGAATGACTGAGAGGCGTTACTCTGAGGACTGCATCGCCCACATCATGCGTCAGGTGAGTTGGTGGGAATGACTGAGAGGCGTTACTCTGAGGACTGCATCGCCCACATCATGCGTCAGGTGAGTTGATGGGAATGACTGAGAGGCGTTACTCTGAGGACTGCGTCGCCCACATTATGCGCCAGGTGAGTTGGTGGGAATGACTGAGAGGCGTTACTCTGAGGACTGCATCGCCCACATCATGCGTCAGGTGAGTTGATGGGAATGACTGAGAGGCGTTACTCTGAGGACTGCATCGCCCACATCATGCGTCAGGTGAGTTGATGGGAATGACTGAGAGGTGTTGGAGACTTCATGCACCTGTATGTATTGACTTTGAGGGTGAACAATGAGTGAAGACACACAAGAGAAACCACGTGGTGCATTATGGGCTTTGATGAAGAGTTTTCTGTTCATTTAGAAAAGAAAAGAGCTTTTGGTGCAAATGTTGCACTGGTTTTTTTCAGGGTCTTTAATAACTTTATCAAGAGTTATCCTAGTTTTTTTGAACATTTCTGCAAACTCTGTATTTTTGATTAAAACGAAAATTGTGTTTATTACCTATATTGTAAATAGTGTTATACATAGTGTACCTACATACCAGCATGCTTCTCCAGTTCTCACCAGCTCCAAGTATCCTGATATGGCCCTTCGTGGTCGGCTGGGCGTCAAGCAAACAAACAAACAAAAAGCTCCAAGTATACATCATACCTTGCTTCGTTACAGGTGTTGTACGGACTACAGTACCTGCATCGTAACAGCATCGTCCACCTGAACCTTCAGCCGTCCTCCCTGCTCCTCACTGCTGCCCGTGGCTTCAGCATCAAGCTGACCGACTTCTCCCTGGCCCAGGCCTTGACCAACGGAGCTGAGGAGGTGGCCGTCCCTCGCAAGGGATACCCTGACTTCATCCGTAAGCTTTCCAAATGTTGTGAACTGTTTAAGTGTTATGAGGTTATACAGTGGTACCTGTGATGACAGGACACGCTTGGGACCAGCCAAAGGTGTCCCTACATTGCAGGTGTCCTGTCATGACAGGTATACTATAGTACAGTGGTACTTGTCATGACAGGTATACTATAGTACAGTGGTACCTGTGATGACAGGACAGGCTTGAGACCAGCAAAAGGTGTTCCTACATTGCAGGTGGCCTGTCATGACAGGTATACTATAGTACAGTGGTACTTGTCATGACAGGTATGTTTTAATCAAGGTAATATAAAAAGGCAAACAAAAGGTGTCCTTTCATGGGAGGTGTCCTCTCATCGGAGGGACCTTACATCGCAGGTACCACTGAATGTTTACCGAAGGAATTTGAACTGTTGAAGAGTTATGAAGTTCTGTGGTTACCACAAAAATGGTCCACGATTGTACTGAAGTAAAAATGGGTTAGGTATGTTGAGGCGGGCATCTGGTCAAAATGGTGTGATATTGATAATGCTTATTGAACAATGCAAAACAATTTAGAGCACAGTGAAATCTGTTATCTCTCAAAGATTCAAAGAGATTCTTTGCTTGTGCTGGTTTTGGTGATCTGTATATATGTGAACACAACATTATTAATTCTGTGTGTGTCAGAGGAGCACTGACTGTTTTATGTTCAAGCCAGCTCACCCTGACTGTACTTTATCCAAATATTTTGATCTCATGATGTACAGAGATTAATTAAGTTTGAACTATTCATTGCAGCTCCGGAAGTGGTCGCGAAGCAGAAGGCTATGCTGGCCTCTGATGTATGGGGTGTTGGAACGCTCACCTTCCTCTTGTAAGTTCCTGGCCACCAGACGTATGTGTGTATCATTATCCCAATTGTATACAGGATGGATGGATAGATGAATGTACCAACAGATCGACATATGGATGGATGGATTGACACATGTATTACAGGCAAAGGATGAATACATGCATTTTTGGATGGATGGATGGATGGATTGAAGGATCAATAGATATTTCAATTCAAGGGATGTGGAGAACAAGATAGAGCAGTACACTGGTGAATATCACAATATGGAAAAGGTTAAGTCAGTAATATAATAAAGACAGCTCTTGTCCCAGACTCTACTGTTCATTTTTGAGAAACTTCCATAAACAAATGCAAAAGATTTTGATGAAAGCCCCAGTGAGATATTTTGATGGTCCACCCTTTGTTGATACAAGTTGATGGGGACCTGCATTTCTGTGCAGGTTGAGTGGGTTGTCCCCCTTCGCAGGAGAGAGCGATGAAGAAACGCTGATCAACGTGGCGTACAGTCGTTACGACGCTGGTGACTTGCTGGATGGTGTGTCTAACGAGGCGCTCAAGTTCCTCTACAAGATCATGAAACTTCTGCCTAGGTCAGTCAGCTGAGGCAACTAGGACAAGGATGAGAGTTGATTATGCTAAAAATCAGACAAATTTGCCTGGGGACTTTTTTCCTCAAATTTTGAACTATAATTTAGATACCAGGAATGATTTGAAAATCATGAAAATCATCAGAAAATAATTTCTTGCAAATCAGGAATTCCTGATTTCTGGATGGGAACTTGCATCAGTGCTACAGAGATTAAAACAGCTTGTAAAGTAATTCTTGAACAAAATCTTGATTGTAAACTTATTGATGTGATGCAGGCCTTTTTTGTGCTAATGGTTCCTTAACTTGATTTCCTATGGCCAGTCATCCTTAGCTGTTTAATATTGACAATAACAATAATGTTCTATCTTGGAATGCTCATGTTTCAGTACTTTGCAAAACAGTTTCAAAAAGGTAGGAAGGGGCGAGATGGGACATCATCACACACTAGTCCAGTGACAATAGCACACATACTTCAACTCTCTCCCACATTTTTTAGGAACCGCCCCAGTGTACAGGACTGCCTGGAACACAAGTGGCTGCAGCTGACAGACTCCATGATGAAGACACGTGAGAACAATCTGTTCCGCAGCAACCGACTGCGGCAGTTTGTGCTGAGCTACGACAGCCGTCGCCAGAGCGAAGAGCACAGGATTCTCTTCGACAGTCTGGTCTTGCCCCCTGAACTGGCAGCCACACTGTCCCCTGATGTCTTGACTGCTGACGTACAAGTAGGTTGGGAAAAGGGGAGAGGCCAAAAGAGACTTAAGTCTAGTTGGGTAGTAAAGAAGAACAGAATATTTGTTTGTTGTTGCGTGAGGGGGCTATTGTTTGGTTGTTGTTGCGTGAGGGGGCTATTGTTTGGTTGTTGCGTGAGGGGGCTATTGTTTGGTGGTTGTTGCGTGAGGGGGCTATTGTTTGGTTGTTGTTGCGTGAGGGGGCTATTGTTTGGTTGTTGTTGCGTGAGGGGGCTATTGTTTGGTTGTTGTTGCGTGAGGGGGCTATTGTTTGGTGGTTGTTGCGTGAGGGGGCTATTGTTTGGTTGTTGTTGCGTGAGGGGGCTATTGTTTGGTTGTTGTTGCGTGAGGGGGCTATTGTTTGGTTGTTGTTGCGTGAGGGGGCTATTGTTTGGTGGTTGTTGCGTGAGGGGGCTATGGTTTGGTGGTTGTTGCGTGAGGGGGCTATTGTTTGGTGGTTGTTGCGTGAGGGGGCTATTGTTTGGTGGTTGTTGCGTGAGGGGGCTATTGTTTGGTGGTTGTTGCGTGAGGGGGCTATGGTTTGGTGGTTGTTGCGTGAGGGGGCTATGGTTTGGTGGTTGTTGCGTGAGGGGGCTATGGTTTGGTGGTTGTTGCGTGAGGGGGCTATGGTTTGGTGGTTGTTGCGTGAGGGGGCTATTGTTTGGTGGTTGTTGCGTGAGGGGGCTGTTGTTTGGTTGTCATTGAGTTTGGTACAGTGGTACCTGTGATGAAAGGACATGTGCACCCTTGGGACCAACCAAAAGTGCCCCTACATTGCAGGTGGCCTTTCCTAACAGTGATATTTTGGTTAAGGTCATAGACAAAGGGACAATGAAATGTGTCCTTTGTTGAGAGGTGTTCTCTCATTAGAGGGGTCACACTGCAGGTACCACTATATTTGGTTACTTGTTTCATTTGTTGCTTCCATCTTCCAACACATCGGGAAAATGTATGTGTGTACTTTTGATGCTCTGTAATGATTCTCTGCTTGGCCTATTCCTCCTTTTTCAGCTTTGTTAAACAGATAACGTTCCTTCTGACAGCCCTTCTAACAGCCCTTCTGACAGCCCTTCTGACAGCCCTTCTAACAGCCCTTCTGACAGCCCTTCTAACGTTCCTTCTAACAGCCCAAAAGCTAGTGTGCGTTGATGCATGAATGTGCTCTTTGTGGATGTGATTCTACATGAGCGAACACTGCTGATTATTAACCCTGTTAGCTTCACTGTGAACAGATGTAACCATTCAGATAAAACTCTGTATCGGTGTTGACTTAATAACTCTGTTGAAGCATATGCTCTGTTTCACCTAATGCTTTATCCTGAACCGCCAAAGCAATGTAAAGCAATGTAAAGCAATGTAACGCATTCTAACCTGTTTGAAACATTTTCTCTATTTTGCTTGATGGCTTTGTTAACTCTCCTTTCTTTGCCAATCAGGTTTTTTTTTCATCTTTTTTTTCTTTCTTTCTGTTTTGTCTTAATGCCGACTAATACTAACCTTGCCTTTTCTTATCATATAAAAGGAAACTACAAAGGACACAGCAAAAGAGACAGAGCTGAAAAAATCTGTCAGTTTCGATGAAGCTAAAGATGCAAAACCAAAAACAGAAGAGTTGTCAGCGGCCAGTGAGCCTGGCAAAGAAGAGGCCGAGGAGGACGTTTTCGAGGAGAGCAAGACTGAACTAACAAAGGAAGCGGCGGAAACAAAGAGAGATGATGCCAGGGATGCCGAGGCAGCAGAAGTAGAGATGACACAGGTAGAGAGCAAAACAGAAATACTGAAAGATGAAAGCAAGACAGAACAGACAACAGATGCAGAACCTGCTCCTGAACAAGCAAAGGCTGATGATTCCAGGGGTGACCTGGTAGCAGTGGAAGAGAAAACCGAAGCACAGGTAGAAAGCAAAACAGAACCAGCAAAGGAAGAAGAACCTGTCACTGAAGAAGTAAAGACTGATGCCAAGGGTGCCCAGGTAGAAGAAACACCTGCAGATACACCTGCAGTAGAGGAAGAGAAGAAAGAAGTAGAACCAGTAACGGAAGAGCCTCTTGCCGAAGAAACAAAGACTGATACCAAGGATGCCCAGGTAGAAGAAACACCTGCAGATACACCTGCAGTAGAGGAAGAGAAGAAAGAAGTAGAACCAGTAACGGAAGAGCCTCTTGCCGAAGAAACAAAGACTGATGCCAAGGGTGCCCAGGTAGAAGAAACACCTGCAGATACACCTGCAGTAGAGGAAGAGAAGAAAGAAGTAGAACCAGTAACGGAAGAGCCTCTTGCCGAAGAAACAAAGACTGATACCAAGGATGCCCAGGTAGAGGAAACACCAACAGAAACACGTGCTGCAGTAGAAGGCGAGAAACAAGAAGTAGAACCACAAAAGGACACAGAAGCCGTTCCAGAAGTAAATGAGGCTGATGAGCCAGAAGCCTCCCACACAGCAGAAGCACAAGCAGAGGCCGCTGCTGGTGAAGAAGAGCAGAAAGAAGCACAGATAGGGGAAGCAGCTGAGCCTGCTGATGAGGATCTCCCGAAGGCTGACCTACCTGAGAAAGGAGATTCGACGAGGCAGGATGAAGAAGTAGAGATCACTTCAGCGGAAGACATCTTCACAGCTGTAAGTGAATCTGAATCTTTTAAAGCAGCCACAGCCATGCTGGAGTCGCTGCGCAGAATGTCATCAGCCAGTGACACTTCCAAAGGATTCCTGGCACAATCTGCCTCAGGAAATGTCTCCATGTCAGAAAGCAGAACAGAAACCAGAGTAACTTCTGAAACCATCACACAGACCACAGTGACGTCAGGAACTGAAACCGAATATGTAGCCATGACAGAGGCTGTAACCGATACCGACGCAATTTCCATGGGTACTGTAGAGGTTGAGGCAAGCACATCAGAAACTACGAGTGAAATGGCTGCACACGGTGAAAGGGTCAAGGACAGTGAAGATGCAGCTGCAGGAGAGGCCACAGAGGCAGAGTGAGAAAGAACACGTCAACCTATGGGATGCTTCTATGTTGACTGGGTACAAAGCACCGCATGAACTCAGTTATTGTTTGATGTGCTGTGCCCTCGGTCCTGCGTGTTTCACAACTGGACTTCACCTTTGATTTTGTTTGTTTGGTGTAGATACATGTTTTCTTTTTTCAACACTATGTGTTCTTGTGTATGGATACTGAAGAATATGTGATGTGGGCTCACACGCTTGATTTACTTGAGAAAGAGGACCAGAGACACTTCTCACTTCATTTCTTACAAGAAAACATTTTACTAAGTGGTTAATTACCTTTCCATGCTTTGATATATCGATCTATGAGGCAAGCTTGGCTGCACATTTGACTGCATCTCAGGATGTAACCAGATACATCTGTGTAAATCACATTCATTTTCATGTTTGCTCAGATGACTTCTCTTTTTTTAGGTGCATTTGCATTTTGAGGCTAATAGATCAGATGGTGGTGTTGTTTTTTAGTTTTTTTTTATCATACATTCCTTATTTATATGAGATCAATCTTAGTCTGCACACAAAAATGGATCAAAACAGAGATTTCAAGTACTTGTAGGATCATGTTAGATACCTGTTTAACCGCCAATGTAACTTTTTTTGTTCAGGTTCTCTAGTTAAAGTGGTCAAATTTGAAATTTTCTTTTAACCATCTTATGCAGTTTTAGGTGTGCTGGGGTTTTTTTCATTTGGTTTTTGTGTGGTGTGAAATATCTATTATTTGTGTGTGCAGTGACATTATTTCTTGTTTCTTCAGGGAAAAGGCCTGTTCAAAGTACACCTTTTTAATGTGTTCTTTGCATTGCAGAAGTCACAGTTTTTGCATTTGTTTCTGTTTTTGTTTGTTTTTAGGGATTAAAAGCACTTATTTAATTAGTTTTCACTGTTTTTAATTTGACTAGAATGCCATATAAATGTCTGATAACCCTCACAAAACAGTTGTAATCAATAGCTATCATTTACCTTACGTCTCACCACTCGTGCACATACTGCTGCATGCAGCATGCATGATCTTTGACTACCAAAATAGCTATCATTTACCTTACGTCTCACCACTCGTCATGCAGCATGAATGATCTTTGACTACCAAAATAGCTGATCTATATCAGAAAGGCAGGAGAATAACATTAATTTTCATTGATATTAACCTTTTCAACTAATGTATGGTGAGAGTAATGACTCTCAGGCTTTCAGATGTGATGAATTGTTACTAAATTGTATTGTACGTATTTGGATTGGACTAAAGTATCATCATATATGTGGTTATATTTTGTTGTTGTTTTTTGTTTTTTGTGCAAAAAAGCAGTTTGAACTGAAATGACTAATGGTACATGTTCATTTTACTCACAAATCTTTTGAGCATACTTAATACATTTCTAACTCTTTAAACTGAAGTTATTAGTAATGAACTGAGGTTGTGGTAATTTTTTTTTAAAAAGTCAGCTGATTTTTTTCTCTATTTTCAGTGAATGATGGAGCAAGCGGGAAGCAGAGCCTGATGTGATGTGTGATGTAAAGCAATGGAGCAAGCCGATGAATCTTTCGTGTTTGCATCGACAATGTTTTTCGACTTCCTGAGCCCTTCTTTGGAATTCTGTTTCATGCCTGCAGCGCTTTCGTCAGATCATATGTATTGTTATGTAGGTTTATTTATGAAACAAAAATTTAGCTTAGTATTGGAAACTAGAGAATAGAATGGGTACAAAACTCCATCAGTGCATGCATTTGATTCACAGATTTTCATTAGGTGTTGTACGTTGTTATGCGCATTTAAAAGAAGTGTAATTACTGCAAGTAATTTACTAGTGACATTGTATAAATTGCAAGCACAGTTTTGTCTTGACATTTATTTTTCTACCCCCATGTAAAAACCTCTTTTGCACTTTGTTTGATTAAGTGTTGTGATGAACAGATAAGACCGTAGACTACAAATGACCTGGCATCAACAGAATATTATACAGTAGTACTACGTTTTGATGTCAAGCCTCTTGTGTTTCCTTTTTTGTGGGTTGTAAGCTGTGTGAATAAATCCTAATTTATTGAAGATATTGCTATCTGTAGTAAAGAACTTCACGCCTTAGCCATTTTGTTGAGGATGGTAATTTGTTGTGGCTATTTGTACAGGGCAGGTTGAAAAGAAAGTGGGAGAGAAGCATTCACATGAAAATGTCTATGTGTGAGGCAACCCCTGTTTGTGGTGTTTGAGTCTGACATACAATCATTTAGTGTCAAGTTTGAGCGTGGTTTTTCAGTTCTCCTAGTTGTACATATAGCTCAGTGATCAACTCCAGAAGATTGGCCAAGACCTGAACTGCTACAGTTGTACTCTGTGATATGCAAGTGTCTGCAGCCTTCTCGCCGCCGGAATGTGCAATAATCTTGCCCCGTTTTTTTAAAACTTGTCCTCATGCTGGTTGTGTATATTTAATTCTTTGTACCAACTGACCTTTGAAAACAAAATCAGCGAATGATGGTATGACTGTCTTATGATGATCGCAAAACGCTGCGCTGAGATGGCACAGCTCGTTTAATTCTTGCGATGATCAAACTACAAAGAAATCTGGTGCTTCGGAAAGATAAAACTACAAAGAAATGTGTTGCTTTTGAAAGATTGCACAAACAGGGAAAAGTGCGTGGTCCATTTTCAGTCCAATAAAGTCTCTTGCCCTTCATAGCTCACCTTTTTTTCTATTCTTAGTCTTTGCAAGCGTGTGTTTGGGTGTCTGATGGAGTGTGTTTGGGTGTCTGATGGAGTGTGTTTGGGTGTCTGATGGAGTGTGTTTGGGTGTCTGATGGAGTGTGTTTGGGTGTCTGATGGAGTGTGTTTGGGTGTCTGATGGAGTAATAATAATAATAATAATAAAGATAGCTTATATAGCGCCGCTTCACAAATTTAACTATGCTCTTAGCACTGTACATCGAGATATAACAATTTCAATAATATAAATACAAAGATGATATTATAATAATACACATTTACAAATATCACTCACGTGCATACATCCTCGTGCACACCACGCGCATACACACTCCCACTCATTAACAAGTGCTTCCATCCCCCTGCCACTGAGATGTTCATATACCCCCCTGTCTGATGGAGTGTGTTTGGGTGTCTGATGGAGTGTGTTTGGGTGTCTGATGGAGTGTGTTTGGGTGTCTGATGGAGTGTGTTTGGGTGTCTGATGGAGTGTGTTTGGGTGTCTGATGGAGTGTGTTTGGGTGTCCGATGGAGTGTGTTTGGGTGTCCGATGGAGTGTGTTTGGGTGTCTGATGGAGTGTGTTTGGGTGTCTGATGGAGTGTGTTTGGGTGTCTGATGGAGTGTGTTTGGGTGTCTGATGGAGTGTGTTTGGGTGTCTGATGGAGTGTGTTTGGGTGTCTGATGGAGTGTGTTTGGGTGTCTGATGGAGTGTGTGCAAATCTCAAAGAAAGTCGTATCATTCACAACTAGTGGTACCTGTGATGAGACGACAACTAGTGGTACCTGTGTTGAGACAACTAGTGGTACCTGTGTTGAGACGACATCTAGTGGTACCTGTGTTGAGACGACAACTAGTGGTACCTGTGATGAGACGACAACTAGTGGTACCTGTTTTGAGACGACAACTAGTGGTACCTGTGATGAGAGGACATCTCCCAAGAGAGGACACCTCTTGTCCCTTTTTTATTAACCAATCATACCTCTAGTGAAAGGCCATCTTGACTTGTGGCTGGTCCCCAGGCTATGTTGTTAACCAATCATACCTCTAGTGAAGGGCCATCTTGACTTGTGGCTGGTCCCCAGGCTATGTTGTTAACCAATCATACCTCTAGTGAAAGGCCATCTTGACTTGTGGCTGGTCCCCAGACTATGTTGTTAACCAATCATACCTCTAGTGAAAGGCCATCTTGACTTGTGGCTGGTCCCCAGGCTATGTTGTTAACCAATCATACCTCTAGTGAAAGGCCATCTTGACTTGTGGCTGGTCCCCAGGCTATGTTGTTAACCAATCATACCTCTAGTGAAAGGCCATCTTGACTTGTGGCTGGTCCCCAGGCTATGTTGTTAACCAATCATACCTCTAGTGAAAGGCCATCTTGACTTGTGGCTGATCCCCGGGCTATGTTGTTAACCAATCATACCTCTAGTGAAAGGCCATCTTGACTTTTGGCTGGTCCCCAGGCTATGTTGTTAACCAATCATACCTCTAGTGAAGGGCCATCTTGACTTGTGGCTGGTCCCCAGGCTATGTTGTTAACCAATCATACTTCTAGTGAAAGGCCATCTTGACTTGTGGCTGGTCCCCAGGCTATGTTTTCACCACAGGTACCACTGTAACTTCACACACAAGCTGCTCACTCCAACCAGACAGAGGCTATGTCTTCACCACAGGTACCGTCTGTAACTTCACACACAAGCTGCTCACTCCAACCAGACAGTAACATCACCAGACGGCAAATTTAAGTGAGTTTAATCCGGCAGAAAACAATATTTAGTTCTCATTACAAATGACCTGGTAAGAAAATGAAAACCAAGGCATTTCGTTCAAAGAGACAGATATTTAGAAAGATAGAAAGATAGATTTTCTCTGTGAAAAAACACACCAAATTTTACCTACGAGCTCACTGCTCTCAACATGCTAACAAAATCTCAATGCAATCATGCGTTTCACAATTCTCCAAATTGTGTATGTTATGCAAGATCTTATCACAGAAAAATCCACCAACTTACATACATTTTACAATCAAAAAGCTAAGCCCCCTCTCCCCTCTTTTGTTTTAAGAAGTGTTATTCTAACAACCATAGGAGGGAAGGAGGAGAACAAGGGGGGGAATCCATTGCAAAGACTACTGAATGCAACTTCACATCATTTACAATTAAACTCCAGCCAACACCCTTACAATTAAAAAAAAAGGTTGTCAAATCCCACAAGCAAAATTTCAAAGCTCAAAGCAATCACCCTCAGCAAGCTTCCTTTGTAATGGAAACGCTGTGAATATCAGTGGTATTCAAACCCCATACAATTTTCTGTTGATCAAATAAGCTGCTAGACAGGTTATGATAGAACTCAATTCTAAAATATACACTACATGTACTCTAAAATCAGCAATTTCATAATCAATCCGAAGCTCTACTACTTATATATACTGCTTAAATTAAGTTGAACAAAAATCTAATGGTAGTCATAAAGTAACAAGTACTTTTGAGCAAGAAGAGGACACAGCCAAAGTTTTGTCTTAACTCCGAGACTGCACAAGCAGAAAACACAAGAACATTATCTTGCTAGCTTCGTTTCCACAGGTCAAGAACATTATCTTGCTAGCTTCGTTTCCACAGGTCAAGAGACAAGATAGGATGAGCAAAACACATCCACGGAACGAACCTGAATAGATAAATAAACTGTGTACACTTATATACTTCATACGTTTCCACGTACATAAAAGAAGTGAGCATACACACGTCACAATAAAGGTTAGACCTTGAATACAGCACTCAGGTGTTGACAACAAAATACACAAGTATATCCTCGGTTGTAAGTTTTGACAGTCACATGCTACAATACCCTGACCACACTCACGCAAGACTCGATAATCGGCCAAATTACCTGTGTGGACGCAACGTTCATACAAACACAACCAATGCATCCCCTCTCACGTCATGTATAAATGCACACAGTTCCATTACAATACAGAATATTTACCAGACAACCTATGTACAGAACTGTCCGCATATAAGCCCCATACCATCCTTCACTTCTTGTGAAGCGTACTTAAGTCTTCAAGATTCATTCTGTTTTCCGTGAAACTGATATAGCATGTCTTGAGCTGGAATACCACTCAACATTTTAAACCAGCAAGTCTACTGACGGCTATTGTGACCTTTACTCATGACCGGAACATAACTCAATGAAATGCATGTAAAGAAAAAGAAACAACAAATTGGTCACAGCAAAAGAGACAGAATTACCAGAGCAACAACAAACAAGTCGCGTAAGGCGAAATTACAACATTTAGTCAAGCTGTCGAACTAACAGAATGAAACTGAACTCACTGCATTTTTACAGCAAGAGCATATACTCGTAGCATCGTCAGTCCACCGCTCGATGCACAGGCAGTGACATTGACAAGAAGAGCGGGGTAGTAGTTGCGCTGAGAAGGATAGCACGCTTTTCTTTATCTCTATTCTTTTTAACTTTCTGAGCGTGTTTTTAATCCAAACATATCACATCTATATGTTTTTGGAATCAGGAACCCACAAGGAATAAGATGAAATTGTTTTTAAATCGATTTTGGAAATTTTATTTTAATAATAATTTTTTATATTTTTAATTTTCAGAGCTTGTTTTTAATCCAAATATAACATATTTATATGTTTTTGGAATCAGAAAATGATAAAGAATAAGATAAACGTAAATTTGGATCGTTTTGAAAATATTGTTTTTTTTTTATACAATTTTCAGATTTTTAATGACCAAAGTCATTAATTAATTTTTATGCCACCAAGCTGAAATGCAATACCGAAGTCCGGCCTTCGTCGAAGATTGCTGGGCGAAAATTTCAATCAATTTGATTGAAAAATGAGGGTGTGACAGTGCCACCTCAACTTTTACAAAAAGCCGGATATGGCGTCATCAAAGGTATTTATCGAAAAAAAGAAAAAAACGTCCGGGGATATCATTCCCAGGAACTCTCATGTCAAATTTCATAAAGATCGGTCCAGTAGTTTGGTCTGAATCGCTCTACACACACACACACACACACCACAACCCTCGTCTCGATTCCCCCCTCTACGTTAAAACATTTAGTCAAAACTTGACTAAATGTGAAAAGAAACACTGAAAACAGTGGTAACTATGGCTACGTTTGGTATCATGCCTAAGGAATGGTGGTGCTTTATGTCACGTAAACTGCAGAAAATACTAAAAATACCTTTCAATAAATCGTACTATGCATCAGGTGTAGCACTTTGCCACTGAAAAGTTGTTACTTTAAATTCAGTAACTGAATGTTTTTGTTCTCACGACCAGGGTGTACGCAGGACAATGCGCTATGTTCATTGACAGACGTACCATTCTTTTGACCTCAGGGAGATCATTACCATTGCTTCCCATTTTGAAAACATGACAAAAATTACTGGTTTTTGGTTGAAAAAGAAAAACTTCACAACTATATGACAGAAAAACGGAGGGACACCAAGTGATAAATTGATGGACTTACTACTCCAGAAAAGTTAACTAAAAAAATGAACTTCAAGTCATTGGTAGCTTTCCACACAACGAAGCGCAAGCAGGTAGAGATGTTGTCCAAAAGATTGAATAGGCAGAGTGGCAAAAATAGTAAAAGCATTATTATCATAGAAGATAACATCAGATTGTACTGTTATAATGGGTACTGTTCAATATGGTGACACGCACAAAACAAGCTGAATGGTTGAACATCATTATCTATATACATATATCAAAATAATATAGCAATAAACATCAAAATTACAAAGTGAAAACTTGACCATAGAGGTTGAAAGCACGCAATACCGCGCACACCCCGACAAAAGTATGCTTTCACATGCACACAGTCATATCCCGTACATAAAACAAGAGCACCAACTAAATTATCTATGCAAACATTTTTTCAAGAAAATAGTGTCCCGAACAGAGTATGAAACATTAAACTGTGTTGTGCACATTATTTTATCTCCTGTTAACAAGTGAGTAGAAGAAAAAGATGACAGATGTCTGTCAAAAGATGCATCTCAGATCCAAAATCAAATCAGAGAAAACAAATCCTATGGCAAAGATTGGTCTTTTGATTTGCATCTGCCCAGATCTCTTCCACACTTTAGTCGTGCCACATACTGCTTTGTGGTGACTGTCATAGAAATAATTTCAACTATGCTTCCATTGGTCTGTAGTCTGACCCTACCTCTGATCCTATCCAATGTGTGGGAAGAAAAGACACGAACAGGACCAAAGGTGTCCAACAGGACCAAGGTGTCCAACAGGACCAAAGGTGTCCCTGCATTGCAGGCGTCCTTCATTGATGGCTATTTTGGCAATAACCCGATTTAACCTCCCGTGAGGTTCACGGCCAGACTGAGTCAAACTTAAACAGTCGCTCTTGTTTCAGTATGCGACGTCACTTCTGCGGGGTCAAGTCAGTATATTTAAGTCTAGTGAATACAATATCAGACCATGATGATTAAAAGATATTGACGCCCTCATGGCAAAGCCATTACGGGTATGTTCTCGCTATATATTAGACCATGATGATAAAAGATATTGACGCCCTTATGGTAAAGCCATTACGGGTATGTTCTCGCTATATATTAGACCATGATGATAAAAGATATTGACGCCCTCATGGCAAAGCCATTACGGGTATGTTCTCGCTATATATTAGGCCATGATGATAAAAGATATTGACGCCCTCATGGCAAAGCCATTACGGGTATGTTATCGCTATATATTACTCACTACCATGATGATAAAAGATATTGACGCCCTCATGGCAAATCCATTACGGGTATGTTCTCGCTATATATTAGACCATGATGATAAAAGATATTGACGCCCTCATGGCAAAGCCATTACGGGTATGTTGTCGCTATATATTACTCACTACCATGATGATAAAAGATATTGACGCCCTCATGGCAAAGCCATTACGGGTATGTTCTCGCTATATATTAGACCATGATGATAAAAGATATTGACGCCCTCATGGCAAAGCCATTACGGGTATGTTCTCGCTATATATTAGGCCATGATGATAAAAGATATTGACGCCCTCATGGCAAAGCCATTACGGGTATGTTATCGCTATATATTACTCACTACCATGATGATAAAAGATATTGACGCCCTCATGGCAAAGCCATTACGGGTATGTTCTCGCTATATATTAGACCATGATGATAAAAGATATTGACGCCCTCATGGCAAAGCCATTACGGGTATGTTCTCGCTATATATTAGGCCATGATGATAAGAGATATTGACGCCCTCATGGCAAAGCCATTACGGGTATGTTATCGCTATATATTACTCACTACCATGATGATAAAAGATATTGACGCCCTCATGGCTAAGCCATTACGGGTATGTTCTCACTATATATTAGACCATGGGACTACATGTGTCCTCTAAAGGGAGGTACATGGCAAGTACACCTGCATTATACAACCTGTAATGGCAAGTACACCTGCATTATACAACCTGTAATGGCAAGTACACCTGCATTATACAACCTGTAATGGCAAGTACACCTGCATTATACAACCTGTAATGGCAAGTACACCTGCATTATACAACCTGTAATGGCAAGTACACCTGCATTATACAACCTGTAATGGCAAGTACACCTGCATTATACAACCTGTAATGGCAAGTACACCTGCATTATACAACCTGTAATAATCTGAGATTGAGCTCTGCTGCAGCTTTCTACATTGAAGGAATAAACTGTTGTGTTCATTTATCATGTCCCCTGCAACTCTCATATCACTGCTAGCTTTGGTCTATTGGATTCTGTCCCCTGCAACTCTCATATCACTGCTAGCTTTGGTCTATTGGATTCAGCGTGGATCTCAGTCACCAATCAATTTACTTAAGCCTGCTGATTCTTGCACTATATAACCTTATCTCTAGATCTGAGCTCTGCCTCATCTCATAAACATTCTGATCATGTAGGTCAACGCAAACATTCTGACATTCCTTCAAAATTCCTCCAAGTGAAATGTGCACAAAAAGCAGCAAAATAAGTCCACTTATAACGAGAGTGACATTATTGTAACACCCATAAATCTAAACCTACTGCTTTGAAAATCATGTTGACCTTTGTAATATACATAATATATTGCAACAGGAAACTATCTGTAGCAACCTTAACAGGAAACCATCTGTAGCAACCTTAACAGGAAACCATCTGTAGCAACCTTAACAGAAGGCAATCAAAAGTCAATTTAACAAAATGCTGAAAAAAGAAAACAAACCCATCCACTCCAGTGGTCACAGAACAATACACACCTTTTTCCATTCATCATCATACATACACCTCTTCTGCATTCAGGCGAAGAAATCAACTTACACGAGAAGAAAATAAACATCACTTTTTACAACAGAGCGATACATCCGAGGCACATACACACACACTCTCTCATAATGCAAACAAGGGGTTGTCTTCCTCGTCCTTTTTCATCTGCCGTGTGTTGCGTGCTGACGCGGGTTGCTGTCCCGTTTGCGCTGAAATCGTGGGCATGGTCTCCGCTGCTGCCGCTCTTTCCTTCAGAAAACTGTCGAACTCTGCAAACACACCAACAATTGCACACCGTGACTCAGTGTGAGCGCTGAAATCCAACAGTTGTCAGATTCTTATCAAATGAAATCCAACAGTTGTCAGATTCTCATCAAATGAAATCCAACAGTTGTCACATTCTCATCAAATGAAATCCAACAGTTGTCAGATTCTTATCAAATGAAATCCAACAGTTGTCAGATTCTCATCAAATGAAATCCAACAGTTGTCAGATTCTTATCAAATGAAATCCAACAGTTGTCAGATTCTCATCAAATGAAATCCAACAGTTGTCACATTCTCATCAAATGAAATCCAACAGTTGTCACATTCTCATCAAATGAAATGTTAAAATATTTTGAGTATGCTCCCCATTTGCCTTAATGAATCATGTGAACATTGAGTCTTGACAGAGGAGACAACTTGAACATTGAGTCTTGACAGAGGAGACAACTTGAACATTGAGTCTTGACAGAGGAGACAACTTGAACATTGAGTCTTGACAGAGGAGACAACTTGAACATTGAGTCTTGACAGAGGAGACAACTTGAACATTGAGTCTTGACAGAGGAGACAACTTGAACATTGAGTCTTGACAGAGGAGACAACTTGAACATTGAGTCTTGACAGAGGAGACAACTAAATAACTTGAACATTGAGTCTTGACAGAGGAGACAACTAAACAACTTGAACATTGAGTCTTGACAGAGGAGACAACTTGAACATTGAGTCTTGACAGAGGAGACAACTTGAACATTGAGTCTTGACAGAGGAGACAACTTGAACATTGAGTCTTGACAGAGGAGACAACTTGAACATTGAGTCTTGACAGAGGAGACAACTAAACAACTTGAACATTGAGTCTTGACAGAGGAGACAACTTGAACATTGAGTCTTGACAGAGGAGACAACTTGAACATTGAGTCTTGACAGAGGAGACAACTTGAACATTGAGTCTTGACAGAGGAGACAACTTGAACATTGAGTCTTGACAGAGGAGACAACTTGAACATTGAGTCTTGACAGAGGAGACAACTAAATAACTTGAACATTGAGTCTTGACAGAGGAGACAACTAAACAACTTGAACATTGAGTCTTGACAGAGGAGACAACTTGAACATTGAGTCTTGACAGAGGAGACAACTTGAACATTGAGTCTTGACAGAGGAGACAACTTGAACATTGAGTCTTGACAGAGGAGACAACTTGAACATTGAGTCTTGACAGAGGAGACAACTAAACAACTTGAACATTGAGTCTTGACAGAGGAGAAAACTTGAACATTGAGTCTTGACAGAGGAGACAACTAAACAACTTGAACATTAAGTCTTGACAGAGGAGACAACTTGAACATTGAGTCTTGACAGAGGAGACAACTTGAACATTGAGTCTTGACAGAGGAGACAACTAAATAACTACTGAGAGTGGCTTTTTGATGAAAGCAGATCTCCCAATTTAGTTCAATTAGTTAATAAATCAATTCAAATTACAGACAAAGGAAGTTAACAACTTACTGAGAGTGGCTTTTTGGTGAAACTAGCTTTCACAATTTTGTTCAATGACTTCTAATCTGATGAAAATAGCAAGTCATTTTTGAAGGCACAATCGGACCTGTTTTGTTAAATTTTACTCACATGCATTGTGCACTAAAGTAAATGTTAACGCAAATCTTCAAAGGTAACATGATCATTGTACTGAATTCTGCACTGACCACAAAACCAATTTAATCATGTACAATGGCAAAACATATCTTAACCTGAACATGGCTAAACAGTAAAGTTTGTGTAACAAAAAAGGAATGAAACACCTATACACAAAGATATTCTTAAAACAAGAAAAGGATTCAACATAAAATTCCCGAAATGGGACTGACTGGAGAAATGGGACAGACTGGAGAAATGGGACCGACTGGAGAGATGGGACTGACTGGAGAGATGGGACTGATTGGAGAAATGGGACTGACTGGAGAAATGGGACTGATTGGAGAAATGAGACTGACTGGAGAAATGGGACTGATTGGAGAAATGGGACTGATTGGAGAAATGGGACTGACTGGAGAAATGGGACTGACTGGAGAAATGGGACTGATTGGAGAAATGGGACTGATTGGAGAAATGGGACTGACTGGAGAAATGGGACTGATTGGAGAGATGGGACTGATTGGAGAAATGGGACTGATTGGAGAAATGGGACTGACTGGAGAAATGGGACTGACTGGAGAAATGGGACTGACTGGAGAAATGGGACTGATTGGAGAGATGGGACTGACTGGAGAAATGGGACTGACTGGAGAAATGGGACTGATTGGAGAAATGGGACTGACTGGAGAAATGGGACTGACTGGAGAAATGGGACTGATTGGAGAAATGGGACTGATTGGAGAGATGGGACTGATTGGAGAAATGGGACTGACTGGAGAAATGGGACTGATTGGAGAGATGGGACTGATTGGAGAGATGGGACTGACTGGAGAAATGGGACTGACTGGAGAAATGGGACTGACTGGAGAAATGGGACTGACTGGAGAAATGGGACTGACTGGAGAAATGGGACTGACTGGAGAGATGGGACTGACAGAAGAAATGGGACTGACTGGAGAAATGGGACTGATTGGAGAAATGGGACTGACTGGAGAAATGGGACTGACTGGAGAAATGGGACTGACTGGAGAAATGGGACTGACTGGAGAAATGGGACTGACTGGAGAAATGGGACTGATTGGAGAAATGGGACTGACTGGAGAGATGGGACTGATTGGAGAAATGGGACTGATTGGAGAAATGGGACTGATTGGAGAAATGGGACTGATTGGAGAGATGGGACTGATTGGAGAAATGGGACTGACTGGAGAAATGGGACTGACTGGAGAAATGGGACTGATTGGAGAGATGGGACTGACTGGAGAGATGGGACTGACTGGAGAAATGGGACCGACTGGAGAAATGGGACTCACTGGAGAAATGGGACTGACTGGAGAAATGGGACTGACTGGAGAAATGGGACTGATTGGAGAAATGGGACCCACTGGAGAAATGGGACTGACTGGAGAAATGGGACTGACTGGAGAAATGGGACTGATTGGAGAAATGGGACTGACTGGAGAAATGGGACCGACTGGAGAAATGGGACCGACTGGAGAAATGGGACTGACTGGAGAAATGGGACTGATTGGAGAAATGGGACTGACTGGAGAAATGGGACTGATTGGAGAAATGGGACTGACTGGAGAAATGGGACTGATTGGAGAAATGGGACCCATTGGAGAAATGAGACCGACTGGAGAAATGGGACTGACTGGAGAAATGGTACTGACTGGAGAAATGGGACTGATTGGAGAGATGGGACTGACAGGAGAAATGGGACTGACTGGAGAGATGGGACTGACTGGAGAAATGGGACCGACTGGAGAAATGGGACTGATTGGAGAGATGGGACTGATTGGAGAAATGGGACTGACTGGAGAAATGGGACTGATTGGAGAAATGGGACTGATTGGAGAAATGGGACTGACTGGAGAAATGGGACTGATTGGAGAGATGGGACTGACTGGAGAAATGGGACTGACTGGAGAAATGGGACTGACTGGAGAAATGGGACTGACTGGAGAAATGGGACTGATTGGAGAAATGGGACTGACTGGAGAAATGGGACTGACTGGAGAAATGGGACTGACTGGAGAAATGGGACTGACTGGAGAAATGAGACTGACTGGAGAAATGGGACTGACTGGAGAAATGGGACTGACTGGAGAAATGGGACTGACTGGAGAAATGAGACCGACTGGAGAAATGAGACTGACTGGAGAAATGGGACTGACTGGAGAAATGGGACCGACTGGAGAAATGGGACTCACTGGAGAAATGGGACTCACTGGAGAAATGGGACTCACTGGAGAAAGGTCATTTAAAACCTCCAAGTCTTGAAGAAGAGAGATATTTTGCAAGCATTTTGTTGCCGGGGCAACCTTCTTTCCCAAGCCCTTTTTGAACAAGGACAAGCAGGTAGATATCAAGACAGACATGAATCCTAGGGTGACTCTTCAATGCCTTTGAATGTCACAAAGCTTCTACTTCCATCATGATTCTGGTCATCTGTGTCCAGTCCTAACTCCAACAGCCCCCACCCTCATTATCTCCCCCCCCCCCCCCCCCCCCCCCCCCTAATCGTTGCATATCCCTAATACCATTTAATAACAAAGAAACAAACAGATAAGAGGGAAGGAAGCAAAGGTGACGTCTCATCTCACACCAAAACAAAACAAAATAGTACTAAACACAGAACAGAGGACTGAAGCACTTGGAAGAAAAACTTCTCAATATTAAAAAGCCTAAATATAAAAGCCCAAATCCTTGTAACAATTCATGCGAACAAACACACCTAGAGGTGGTCAGTTCGAACTAAATTACCTAGACATATAAACACAGGACAAATGACACACTGCAAGGAAACAATTAAAAAAAAATATCCAAAGGACGAGACTTTACCAATCACGAACCCCATGCACATAAACAGACCACAAACTATAAACAAGTTTTCAATCTGCAGAACACAGTCAAACAACAAAAGGTGTGTGTGAATGTACAACACAGTAGACTCGACAGAAAGACTGATTTCAAGCGTCTGAATCGAGAAATGACAAAACCCACAGGAGAGCTACAGTGGAACCCCCCTTTTGATACCCCCCCCCCCCCCAATTTAAGACTTCCTCCCTTTTAAGACCCTGTTTTCTTAGACTTTCTGTTGATAACGTCTGGAGGTCTTAAAAGGGGGTTTCCACTGACCTGTGAAGCACACAGTGAACCCCACAGTGAACCCCACAGTGAACCCCACAGTGAACCCCACAGTGAACCCCACAGTGAACCACAGTGAACCACACAGTGAACCCCACAGTGAAGCACACAGTGAAGCACACAGTGAACCCCACAGTGAAGCACACAGTGAACCCCACAGTGAAGCACACAGTGAACCCCACAGTGAAGCACACAGTGAACCCCACAGTGAACCACACAGTGACCCCACAGTGACCCCACAGTGAACCCCACAGTGAACCCCACAGTGAACCACACAGTGAACCCCACAGTGAACCCCACAGTGAACCCCACAGTGAACCCCACAGTGAACCACACAGTGAACCACACAGTGAACCACACAGTGAACCACACAGTGAACCACACAGTGAAGCCCACAGTGAAGCCCACAGTGAACCACACAGTGAAGCACACAGTGAAGCCCACAGTGAAGCACACAGTGAAGCCCACAGTGAACCCCACAGTGAACCACAGTGAACCCCACAGTGAACCCTACAGTGAAGCACACAGTGAACCCCACAGTGAACCCCACAGTGAACCCCACAGTGAACCCCACAGTGAACCCCACAGTGAAGCACACAGTGAACCACAGTGAACCCCACAGTGAACCACACAGTGAAGCACACAGTGAAGCACACAGTGAACCCCACAGTGAAGCACACAGTGAAGCACACAGTGAAGCACACAGTGAACCACAGTGAAGCACACAGTGAACCCCACAGTGAACCCCACAGTGAACCCCACAGTGAACCCCACAGTGAAGCACACAGTGAACCACAGTGAACCACACAGTGAACCCCACAGTGAACCCCACAGTGAACCCCACAGTGAACCCCACAGTGAAGCACACAGTGAACCCCACAGTGAAGCACACAGTGAAGCACACAGTGAAGCACACAGTGAAGCACACAGTGAACCCCACAGTGAACCCCACAGTGAAGCACACAGTGAACCCCACGGTGAACCACACAGTGAACCCCACAGTGAACCCCACAGTGAACCCCACAGTGAACCCCACAGTGAACCACACAGTGAACCACACAGTGAACCACACAGTGAACCCCACAGTGAACCACACAGTGAAGCCCACAGTGAAGCCCACAGTGAACCACACAGTGAAGCACACAGTGAAGCCCACAGTGAAGCACACAGTGAAGCCCACAGTGAAGCCCACAGTGAACCCCACAGTGAACCCCACAGTGAACCCCACAGTGAAGCACACAGTGAAGCACACAGTGAACCACAGTGAAGCCCACAGTGAACCCCACAGTGAACCCCACAGTGAACCCCACAGTGAACCCCACAGTGAACCCCACAGTGAACCCCACAGTGAACCCCACAGTGAACCACACAGTGAACCACAGTGAAGCACACAGTGAAGCACACAGTGAACCACAGTGAACCCCACAGTGAACCACACAGTGAAGCACACAGTGAACCACAGTGAACCACACAGTGAACCACACAGTGAAGCACACAGTGAAGCACACAGTGAACCCCACAGTGAACCACACAGTGAACCCCACAGTGAACCACACAGTGAACCCCACAGTGAACCCCACAGTGAACCCCACAGTGAAGCACACAGTGAAGCACACAGTGAACCACACAGTGAACCACACAGTGAAGCACACAGTGAAGCACACAGTGAACCCCACAGTGAAGCACACAGTGAACCCCACAGTGAAGCACACAGTGAACCCCACAGTGAAGCACACAGTGAAGCACACAGTGAACCCCACAGTGAACCCCACAGTGAACCACACAGTGAACCCCACAGTGAACCACACAGTGAACCCCACAGTGAACCCCACAGTGAACCCCACAGTGAACCCCACAGTGAACCACACAGTGAACCCCACAGTGAACCCCACAGTGAACCACAGTGAACCCCACAGTGAACCCCACAGTGAACCCCACAGTGAACCCCACAGTGAACCCCACAGTGAACCCCACAGTGAACCCCACAGTGAACCCCACAGTGAACCCCACAGTGAAGCACACAGTGAACCACAGTGAACCCCACAGTGAAGCACACAGTGAAGCACACAGTGAACCCCACAGTGAACCCCACAGTGAAGCACACAGTGAACCCCACAGTGAACCCCACAGTGAACCCCACAGTGAACCCCACAGTGAAGCACACAGTGAAGCACACAGTGAACCACAGTGAAGCACACAGTGAACAACAGTGAAGCACACAGTGAACCCCACAGTGAACCCCACAGTGAAGCACACAGTGAAGCACACAGTGAAGCACACAGTGAACCACAGTGAACCACACAGTGAAGCACACAGTGAACCCCACAGTGAAGCACACAGTGAACCCCACAGTGAAGCACACAGTGAACCCCACAGTGAACCACACAGTGAAGCACACAGTGAAGCACACAGTGAACCACAGTGAAGCACACAGTGAACCCCACAGTGAACCCCACAGTGAACCCCACAGTGAAGCACACAGTGAACCACAGTGAAGCACACAGTGAAGCACACAGTGAACCCCACAGTGAACCCCACAGTGAACACCACAGTGAAGCACACAGTGAACCACAGTGAAGCACACAGTGAACCACACAGTGAACCACACAGTGAAGCACACAGTGAACCCCACAGTGAACCCCACAGTGAAGCACACAGTGAACCCCACAGTGAACCCCACAGTGAACCCCACAGTGAACCACACAGTGAAGCACACAGTGAAGCACACAGTGAAGCACACAGTGAAGCACACAGTGAACCCCACAGTGAACCACACAGTGAAGCACACAGTGAACCACACAGTGAAGCACACAGTGAACCACAGTGAAGCACACAGTGAACCACACAGTGAACCACAGTGAAGCACACAGTGAACCACAGTGAAGCACACAGTGAACCACAGTGAAGCCCACAGTGAACCCCACAGTGAACCACAGTGAAGCCCACAGTGAACCACACAGTGAACCCCACAGTGAAGCACACAGTGAACCACGGTGAAGCACACAGTGAACCACAGTGAAGCACACAGTGAACCCCACAGTGAAGCACACAGTGAAGCACACAGTGAAGCACACAGTGAAGCACACAGCGAAGCACACAGTGAAGCACACAGTGAACCCCACAGTGAAGCTCACAGTGAACCCCACAGTGAACCCCACAGTGAACCACACAGTGAACCCCACAGTGAAGCACACAGTGAACCACACAGTGAACCACACAGTGAACCCCACAGTGAAGCACACAGTGAACCCCACAGTGAACCACACAGTGAAGCACACAGTGAAGCACACAGTGAACCCCACAGTGAACCCCACAGTGAAGCACACAGTGAAGCACACAGTGAACCACACAGTGAAGCACACAGTGAACCACAGTGAAGCACACAGTGAACCCCACAGTGAACCACACAGTGAATCACACAGTGAAGCACAGTGAAGCACACAGTGAACCACACAGTGAACCCCACAGTGAACCACACAGTGAACCCCACAGTGAACCACACAGTGAAGCACACAGTGAAGCACACAGTGAACCACAGTGAAGCACACAGTAAACCCCACAGTGAACCCCACAGTGAAGCACACAGTGAACCCCACAGTGAACCCCACAGTGAAGCACACAGTGAAGCACACAGTGAACCCCACAGTGAACCCCACAATGAACCCCACAGTGAAGCACACAGTGAACCACACAGTGAAGCACACAGTGAAGCACACAGTGAACCCCACAGTGAACCACACAGTGAAGCACACAGTGAACCACACAGTGAAGCACACAGTGAACCACAGTGAAGCACACAGTGAACCACACAGTGAACCACAGTGAAGCACACAGTGAACCACAGTGAAGCACACAGTGAACCACAGTGAAGCACACAGTGAACCACACAGTGAACCACAGTGAAGCACACAGTGAACCACACAGTGAACCACAGTGAAGCACACAGTGAACCACGGTGAAGCACACAGTGAACCACAGTGAAGCACACAGTGAACCACAGTGAAGCACACAGTGAAGCACACAGTGAACCCCACAGTGAAGCACACAGTGAAGCACACAGTGAAGCACACAGTGAAGCACACAGCGAAGCACACAGTGAACCACACAGTGAACCCCACAGTGAACTCCACAGTGAAGCACACAGTGAACCCCACAGTGAAGCACACAGTGAAGCACACAGTGAAGCACACAGTGAACCCCACAGTGAAGCACACAGTGAACCCCACAGTGAAGCACACAGTGAACCCCACAGTGAACCACACAGTGAATCACACAGTGAAGCACAGTGAAGCACACAGTGAAGCACACAGTGAACCCCACAGTGAACCACACAGTGAACCACACAGTGAACCACACAGTGAACCACACAGTGAACCCCACAGTGAACCACACAGTGAACCCCACAGTGAACCCCACAGTGAAGCCCACAGTGAAGCCCACAGTGAACCCCACAGTGAACCACACAGTGAACCACACAGTGAAGCACACAGTGAACCCCACAGTGAAGCACACAGTGAACCACACAGTGAAGCACACAGTGAACCCCACAGTGAACCACACAGTGAACCCCACAGTGAACCCCACAGTGAACCACACAGTGAACCCCACAGTGAACCCCACAGTGAACCCCACAGTGAACCACACAGTGAAGCACAGTGAACCCCACAGTGAACCCCACAGTGAAGCACACAGTGAACCACACAGTGAACCACACAGTGAACCCCACAGTGAAGCACACAGTGAACCACACAGTGAACCCCACAGTGAACCCCACAGTGAAGCACACAGTGAACCCCACAGTGAACCACACAGTGAACCCCACAGTGAACCACAGTGAAGCACACAGTGAAGCACACAGTGAACCCCACAGTGAAGCACACAGTGAACCCCACAGTGAACCCCACAGTGAACCCCACAGTGAACCACACAGTGAACCCCACAGTGAAGCACACAGTGAACCACAGTGAAGCACACAGTGAACCACAGTGAAGCACACAGTGAACCCCACAGTGAAGCACACAGTGAAGCACACAGTGAAGCACGCAGTGAACCACAGTGAAGCACACAGTGAAGCACACAGTGAACCACAGTGAAGCACACAGTGAACCACAGTGAAGCACGCAGTGAACCACAGTGAAGCACACAGTGAACCCCACAGTGAACCACAGTGAAGCACACAGTGAAGCACACAGTGAAGCACACAGTGAATCACAGTGAACCCCACAGTGAAGCACACAGTGAAGCACACAGTGAACCACACAGTGAACCCCACAGTGAAGCACACAGTGAACCCCACAGTGAACCCCACAGTGAAGCACACAGTGAACCCCACAGTGAACCCCACAGTGAAGCACACAGTGAACCACAGTGAAGCACAGTGAACCCCACAGTGAACCACACAGTGAACCCCACAGTGAACCCCACAGTGAAGCACACAGTGAACCCCACAGTGAAGCACACAGTGAACCACAGTGAACCACAGTGAACCCCACAGTGAAGCACACAGTGAACCCCACAGTGAAGCACACAGTGAACCCCACAGTGAACCCCACAGTGAACCCCACAGTGAACCACACAGTGAACCACAGTGAACCCCACAGTGAACCACAGTGAAGCACACAGTGAACCACAGTGAACCCCACAGTGAACCCCACAGTGAACCCCACAGTGAACCACACAGTGAACCCCACAGTGAAGCACACAGTGAACCCCACAGTGAACCACACAGTGAAGCACACAGTGAACCCCACAGTGAACCACACAGTGAACCACACAGTGAACCCCACAGTGAAGCACACAGTGAACCCCACAGTGAACCACACAGTGAACCACACAGTGAACCACAGTGAACCACACAGTGAACCCCACAGTGAAGCACACAGTGAAGCACAGTGAAGCACACAGTGAAGCACAGTGAAGCACACAGTGAATCACACAGTGAACCCCACAGTGAACCACACAGTGAAGCACACAGTGAACCATACAGTGAAGCACACAGTGAACCACACAGTGAATCACACAGTGAACCCCACAGTGAACCACACAGTGAAGCACACAGTGAACCACACAGTGAACCACAGTGAACCCCACAGTGAACCCCACAGTGAACCCCACAGTGAAGCACACAGTGAATCACACAGTGAACCACACAGTGAACCACAGTGAAGCACACAGTGAACCACACAGTGAACCACAGTGAACCCCACAGTGAACCACACAGTGAACCCCACAGTGAACCCCACAGTGAACCCCACAGTGAACCCCACAGTCAACCACACAGTGAACCACACAGTGAACCACAGTGAACCCCACAGTGAACCACACAGTGAAGCACACAGTGAACCCCACAGTGAACCACAGTGAACCCCACAGTGAACCCCACAGTGAACCCCACAGTGAACCACAGTGAACCCCACAGTGAAGCACAGTGAAGCACACAGTGAACCCCACAGTGAACCACAGTGAAGCACACAGTGAACCCCACAGTGAACCACACAGTGAACCCCACAGTGAAGCACAGTGAAGCACACAGTGAACCCCACAGTGAACCACACAGTGAACCCCACAGTGAAGCACACAGTGAACCCCACAGTGAACCACACAGTGAACCCCACAGTGAACCCCACAGTGAACCACAGTGAAGCACACAGTGAAGCACACAGTGAACCCCACAGTGAAGCACACAGTGAACCACAGTGAACCCCACAGTGAAGCACACAGTGAACCCCACAGTGAACCACACAGTGAACCCCACAGTGAAGCACACAGTGAACCCCACAGTGAAGCACACAGTGAACCACACAGTGAACCACACAGTGAAGCACACAGTGAAGCACACAGTGAATCACACAGTGAACCCCACAGTGAACCCCACAGTGAAGCACACAGTGAACCACACAGTGAACCACACAGTGAACCACACAGTGAAGCACACAGTGAACCACACAGTGAACCCCACAGTGAACCACACAGTGAACCCCACAGTGAAGCACACAGTGAACCACACAGTGAAGCACACAGTGAAGCACACAGTGAACCACACAGTGAACCCCACAGTGAACCACACAGTGAACCACACAGTGAAGCACACAGTGAAGCACACAGTGAACCCCACAGTGAACCCCACAGTGAACCCCACAGTGAACCCCACAGTGAACCACACAGTGAACCCCACAGTGAACCCCACAGTGAACCCCACAGTGAACCCCACAGTGAACCCCACAGTGAACCCCACAGTGAACCCCACAGTGAAGCACACAGTGAACCCCACAGTGAACCCCACAGTGAACCCCACAGTGAACCACACAGTGAATCACACAGTGAACCCCACAGTGAAGCACGCAGTGAACCACACAGGGAACCACACAGTGTAACGGAAAGCATGACAGCATGCAAGGAGGAGAACTACCCACGGCCAACGCTACATGCCTGCCCTTCAGTCTGCATCAACAACAAACAAGCCTTCCATCAGACTATATCTAAAGATGCCTCACAAAGTCGGGTAATGGACCTAAGTTTTGGGCCACCCGAAAATTCTTCACTAGATCAACCAATCAAGCGTGAAGAGGAAAAATACACGTCAAAGAAATACGGACAAAAATTGGAGGCTGGGATAAAGTGGTTCACAGTTCACTCATGTGAAAACTTCAAGCAAACGGTGAGATGATTTAAATAAAAATAATATTCAAAGAGACCTGGTGTTAAGCCACTGTCAGTATGTTCTTTTAGAATGAAGAAAAAGACAAGTGGTAGAATATAACATTTCATTATTACAATGCAGAAAGAAAAACATTAGTTGTTTCTATAAGTATCTACTTGGGGAGGGAGAGGGAAATAAAACTATACAGACAACATACATCCACCTCCATAACAATTACCAACTTGTACACACAGACACACACATGCTGCCTCTTGCACACACAGACACACACATGCTGCCTCTTGCACACACAGACACACACATGCTCCCTCTTGCACACACAGACACACACATGCTGCCTCTTGCACACACAGACACACACATGCTGCCTCTTGCACACACACACATGCTGCCTCTTGCACACACAGACACACACATGCTGCCTCTTGCACACACACACACACACACATGCTCCCTCTTGCACACACAGACACACACATGCTGCCTCTTGCACACAGAGACACACACATGCTGCCTCTTGCACACACAGACACACACATGCTGCCTCTTGCACACACAGACACACACATGCTGCCTCTTGCACACACAGACACACACATGCTGCCTCTTGCACACACAGACATACACATGCTGCCTCTTGCACACACAGACACGCATGCTGCCTCTTGCACACACAGACACACACATGCTGCCTCTTGCACACACAGACATACACATGCTGCCTCTTGCACACACAGACACACATGCTGCCTCTTGCACACACAGACACACACATGCTGCCTCTTGCACACACACACACACACATGCTCCCTCTTGCACACACAGACACACACATGCTGCCTCTTGCACACACAGACACACACATGCTGCCTCTTGCACACACAAGACACACGCATGCTGCCTCTTGCACACACAGACACACGCATGCTGCCTCTTGCACACACAGACACACACATGCTGCCTCTTGCACACACAGACATACACATGCTGCCTCTTGCACACACAGACACACATGCTGCCTCTTGCACACACAGACACACACATGCTGCCTCTTGCACACACAGACATACACATGCTACCTCTTGCACACACAGACACACATGCTGCCTCTTGCACACACAGACACACACATGCTGCCTCTTGCACACACAGACACACACATGCTGCCTCTTGCACACACAGACACACACATGCTGCCTCTTGCATACACAGACACACACATGCTGCCTCTTGCACACACAGACATACACATGCTGCCTCTTGCACACACAGACACACATGCTGCCTCTTGCACACACAGACACACACATGCTGCCTCTTGCACACACAGACACACACATGCTGCCTCTTGCACACACAGACACACACATGCTGCCTCTTGCACACACAGACATACACATGCTGCCTCTTGCACACACAGACACACACATGCTGCCTCTTGCACACACAGACATACACATGTTGCCTCTTGCAAACACAGACACACACATTCTGCCTCTTGCACACACAGACATACACATGCTGCCTCTTGCACACACACACACACACACACATGCTCCCTCTTGCACACACAGACACACACATGCTGCCTCTTGCACACACAGACACACACATGCTGCCTCTTGCACACACAGACATACACATGCTGCCTCTTGCACACACAGACACACACATGCTGCCTCTTGCACACACAGACACACATGCTGCCTCTTGCACACACAGACACACACATGCTGCCTCTTGCACACACAGACACACACAAGCTGCCTCTTGCACACACAGACACACACATGCTGCCTCTTGCATACACAGACACACACATGCTGCCTCTTGCACACACAGACATACACATGCTGCCTCTTGCACACACAGACACACATGCTGCCTCTTGCACACACAGACACACACATGCTGCCTCTTGCACACACAGACACACACATGCTGCCTCTTGCACACACAGACACACACATGCTGCCTCTTGCACACACAGACATACACATGCTGCCTCTTGCACACACAGACACACACATGCTGCCTCTTGCACACACAGACATACACATGCTGCCTCTTGCACACACAGACACACACATGCTGCCTCTTGCACACACAGACATACACATGCTGCCTCTTGCACACACACACACACATACATGCTCCCTCTTGCACACACAGACACACACATGCTGCCTCTTGCACACACAGACACACACATGCTGCCTCTTGCACACACAGACATACACATGCTCCCTCTTGCACACACAGACACACATGCTGCCTCTTGCACACACAGACACACACATGCTGCCTCTTGCACACACAGACATACACATGCTGCCTCTTGCACACACAGACACACACATGCTGCCTCTTGCACACACAGACATACACATGCTGCCTCTTGCACACACAGACACACACATGCTGCCTCTTGCACACACAGACATACACATGCTGCCTCTTGCACACACACACACACACACATGCTCCCTCTTGCACACACAGACACACACATGCTGCCTCTTGCACACACAGACACACACATGCTGCCTCTTGCACACACAGACATACACATGCTCCCTCTTGCACACACAGACACACACATGCTGCCTCTTGCACACACACATACACACAGAAAACCCCAAACATTACATATACAGCAGCCAAAAAATCAATGGCAATCCATTTGCAATCAATTTCGAAATCTCAATATTTCCTTTCTATATTCTATCAAGAGTAATTGGATGAACAAGACACCATATCAAAAACTCTGTCTAAGAATGTGAAGCATTTTTCTTTCGAGAATTAATCTTTTATAGAGGGCTACTGCGCTGCTGAATTTTACAAGATAAATATCCAATGCAAACCTTTACAATAAATTACATACCTGAGCTTGTAAGGCCTTCTCTTTTCTCTCCCGAATTGGACTGCAACAGAAAAGCATACCTGTCAAGTCTTACGTTTTTCGCGTAATTCTTACGGAATTTTATATGTTTTTCAAGTCTTCCGGCGTATGCCGCAGATCTTACGTTTTTTACAAAACAATTTGGTCAAATAAAAAAAGATCGCAAAGGTTCGTCCGAGAACAAAGTAACAGCTACAAAATCTCGCGGTAACTGATCCGGCGGAAGTACAAGGCAACGCGCATGTGCACACCGTCAGCGCGATCTGACCGAGTACTGTGCGACCACGCTTGACCACACGCGACCTCAAATTAAAGCAGTTACATGTAGTATGTACTATTGTTGTTGTTCTCGGTATCTTCAAGGTATTTTCTCATGTTGTGCAAAGTTTTAAGCCATAGAAATGAAACTAAGGGAGTAGTTTAGTGTTGAGACAATTTTTTTTTTTTTATGATGTGTGAAATAAGGCTGATTTCTGGTTTTGTGTGTGTGTGTGTGTGTGTGTGTGTGTGTGTGTGTGTGTGTGTGTGTGTGTGTGTGTGTGTGTGTGTGCGTGTGTGTGTGTGCGTGTGTGTGTGTGTGTGTGCGTGTATTTAGTTCTTGTGGTGATTAATCTAACGACTTCTGCAGTTTTGCACGTTGTCTTATGCTTTTTGGTGCAAACTTATGGTTTTGTGAGCAAAATCTTATGGTGAGAGTCCACAAGAGCTTGACAGGTATGGAAAAGCATCAAGAGATTCAACATCAGTACACAAGACAACGTTAATAACTACATTCTGCAAACGATTCAGCCTACGTTGCAGCCAAAAACAACTGATTTGAGAATCCTTATCAAGTGAGGTAGAGCGCTTAACGACAAGATCATATTTGTTTGATAAATGTGCAGCGAGATCAAAGCCAATTGTATTCTACAAGGTGTGTGCCCTTGTAATTAAAAATACACTGGCCTCGAGACCCTGGGTCAATGACTGATATTTTCAGCTGAGACCAGGAGACTGCCAAGGTCAAGGAGTAGTTAAAATGAGTAGCAGCAACATGCAGATAACTATAGAGGTAGTGTTATGTTTAACTTTTTTTTATATATATATAGCGATGTGGGTACATGTGTACTCTTCTGTGGTCATACCACTAGAAAAGTTGCACCTTATAGTCCTCAAAGTACAGTAAGTGTTCTAAAGATAGACAATAATTGAAAGCTATGCAGAACCTATGCATTAGGAACTGATTCAGCTCCCTGCTCGATGACAATGCAGTTATCAATTTGATGATTCTACAGATCTACAGCTGTCAGACACTACCATCTCTTCCCTTCCAATTTGGGTATCAATCTGATGATTCTACAGATCTACAGCTGTCAGACACTACCATCTCTTCCCTTCCAATTTGGGTATCAATCCAGGTAAATGTTCTGGTATTTTTAAATACATTTACAGTGTATTCTAGTTTCAAGCAAAACAGACAAAATTTACTAATAAATTGTCTTTTAGCGCTGAATCCACACCTGCCAACCCTTTTAAAGCCTTGAGTGAGCAATTTAGATTTGTTTGGAACTTTCAACGTAGCAAATAGTATTCAGTGTAGCATTTTCTAAAATGAATTACCACATCCGCATATATATTAACCTCTTGCACAAGAATAGACATTTTTAATAAAATGCCATGAGAAAGCAGGATCATAAAATGTCCATGAGAGTATCCGCAGTGCAACTTTTCAGTGTAGGCGATGTTTATTGACCCATGTTGTGACCGCTACACGGAGTAGGAAGCAGAAATGAGTACCAGGACTCACATAAAAAAGAGAACTGTTGCATGCCTGTGATCATCTGTTCAAAGCGCCTGTGATTATCTGTTCAAAGCGTAGCAATCTTTAGCTTGGCGTAGCAATTGCTCTTAAAACGTAGCACGTAACGCTGAAAGCGTAGTAGTTGGCAGCTCTGAATATGCCAGACAATGCTTTCAACAAATTCAAGCATACTCTGCAAAAATTCAATGTTAATCAATAATGCCCGAAAGAAGAAAGTCTGAGACAACCCTAACTGTCTTCCCCATGTTACACCTAAAAAAAAGAAAAAGACAGAAGATACTAATTTAAAAATGAATACAGAATTTCATTCAATGTAGATTGACAAATTAAGAACCTGACTCTTTTCAAACCCAGACTGTTCTTTTTTCTTTAGTCACTTTTAATAACACTCTGCCAATGTTGCCAAAATAACACTCTGCCAATGTTGCCAAAATAACACTCTGCCAATGTTGCCAAAATAACACTCTGCCAATGTTGCCAAAATAACTGCCTGCCAATGTTGCCAAAATAACTGCCTGCCAATGTTGCCGAAATAACTGCCTGCCAATGTTGCCAAAATAACTGCCTGCCAATGTTGCCGAAATAACTGCCTGCCAATGTTGCCAAAATAACTGCCTGCCAATGTTGCCAAAATCAGACAATGTTAAATTCTGGATAGATAAGGCACAGGACAGAAAAATCAGCAGTGTATACAGATGATTTTAATGACTCTTTTCTTCAGAGCTCTTACCCCCTAACCATCTCTGTTTAAAATGACAACACAAATAAAGCTTGTGGAATTGTTAGTAGACAGAAACAATAAGCACAGTGTCATCATATGAGGATAAAAAGCACCATAAAGCCTTCCATTACTCAGTCTTTGCCTGCCATTACTCAGTCTTTGCCTGCCATTACTCAGTCTTTGCCTGCCATTACTCAGTCTTTGCCTGCCATTACTCAGTCTTTGCCTGCCATTACTCAGTCTTTGCCTGCCATTACTCAGTCTTTGCCTGCCATTACTCAGTCTTTGCCTGCCATTACTCAGTCTTTGCCTGCCATTACTCAGTCTTTGCCTGCCATTACTCAGTCTTTGCCTGCCATGTGGATAGCTTCCTTTGTAAGACAAACAATCCAAGAAGTCAAATTATTTGACAGAATTATTAGAATTCCCAAGTAGATACAAATGGGACGGGCGCAGTGGCGTGGTGGTAAGACGTCGGCCTCCTAATCGGGAGGTCGTGAGTTCGAATCCCGGTCGCTGCCGCCTGGTGGGTTAAGAGTGGAGATTTTTCCGATCTCCCAGGTCAACTTATGTGCAGACCTGCTAGTGACTTAACCCTCTTCGTGTGTACACGCAAGCACAAGACCAAGTGCGCATGGAAAAGATCCTGTAATCCATGTCGGAGTTCGGTGGGTTATGGAAACACGAAAATACCCAGCATACCTACTCAACGAAAGCGGAGTGAAGCTGACTATGCTCTCAGAATATAGTTTGGGGAACCCAAATGGGCAAACGAGCTCACACCTAACCAGAAAATTCTGGAACGCTGAAGAAGAAGAAGGTACAATTTATGGGAAACTGGCCTAAAAAGCATGAAAAGCTAGCTGACAGTAAGCCTTTGTGATTTCTGTGACAAGAACATGTACATGAAAGAGGGGAATTTTTTTTTATTGAGAATATCAAAAATAAAACTAGTAGATGCACAGCCCGCCAAAAAAAGAAAAGAAAGAAAGAACTAGTGTGAAGGAACTGTGTAATGCTGGGAAGAAAAAGTGTGTGTGTGTGTGTGTGTGTGTGTGTGTGTGTGTGTGTGTGTGTGTGTGTGTGTGTGTGTGTGTGTGTGTGTGTGTGTGTTTGTGTATGTTTGTGTATGCAAGTGTACTACACACCTGACACTAGAAACAATAATAGGTGGGACAAGCTGAGCAGTTTGTACATGCAAGTCACATCAATAGGAATAAACGTCTAATTGAAAATAAACGCTAGTATTTATGTTGGGAAAAAGAAAATATAAATGTGAAATCCAAAACGAAGATTGAAGCTATATAATTTAATAAAATAAGATTGATTTTTGACATGCACACAGAAACATTGCACCAGACTGAAAACTAAGTTACTACTAAGGTTACCAACCCACAAAGGGACATTCAACAAAAAATTATTCTAGAAATGGTTTATATAAATAAAAGTTGGTGACACACGAAAAGAAAATGCCACAACATTTTTTCTCCAGCAAGAAACTTACAGGAAGAGCAGTTACTTCCCTGTTGTACTTTCTTTTAAGAAAAATGTGTTTCTGGATTTATGTGCCCGACCTCACACCTATGAAATCAAGTGACAGTCACTATGGTTACAATGTGTAATCACATTTTTCTTTTCTTCACACTTTTCTGTTTCCCATTTTGCACCAACCGGGTGGGGAAACTATGTCAGGCGTTCATGTAGCAAATTAACATTATTACTTGATGAGAACTTTTATAACAAGTTCAAGTTTCAAGCTTTAAACCCAGCAAATTAACATTATTACTTGATGAGAACTTTTATAACAAGTTCAAGTTTCAAGCTTTAAACCCCTGCTGTGTCCCTGCACCAGTCAATGTCATACAAAACAAAACGAAGGCTACTTTTCCATTATTAGTGAACCGCAAAATGTATTTAATAAACTTTTCCATTATTAGTAAACCACAAAATGTATGTATTGTAATGAACTTTTCCATTATTAGTAAACCACAAAATGTATGTAATAAACTCTCTGATCCAACCTCCACCTGCAAAATGAGTCTCTTCCACGTTCTGCAGAGGCCAAGCTGCACTGACTGTACACAAAGCATTTTAGTATTTGTTCTGCTGGATAAAGTATTACGTTCAGCAGCTGCTTGGAACCTGCCCCCCCCGTAGTCTCTGCTGCTTAGATCAAGCACCCTTAGGCCAAAAAAAAAAAATTGTCTGTTTAGGGTAACATGACCAAAAAAAGTAGGGTCGGTAGGTAGGTAGGGTTTTTTTTTTTTTTTTTTTTTTTTTTTTTTTTTTTGGTGTGTGTAAATGCTATGTTGACTGAACATTCACTTCTTATATTTGATGAATACATGTTTCAAAACTAACGTATAAATAAAACAGAGAGAAAGGGAGAGAAAGAAACGCCAAATGTCTCTTTTTAGCATTTTTACCTCTTTTTTTTTTTTTTTTTTTTTTAAATCAAAAAAAAGTTTTTGGGTCGGCGCCAAATCGATAGGGTCGGTCGGGTTACCCTAAACAGACAATTTTTTTTTTTTGGCCTTATCAACACTCACCTCTTCGTCATCATTGTGATAAGCTTTCAACGCAGCCTGTAAGCGTAACACAAAATACTAACGCTGAAACAACGTCATATGTGAACATAATTATACTGTTCCCCGTCCAGCCTTTCACAGTTTCACACATGAAATGGGGGTTGATTTTGGGAGGAGAAAAAAATGAAAATAGAGGGAAGAAATTCATAAACAATACAGACAGCAGTATTGGGATTGTGGGAAGCCAGCCACTGTTCCATTTCATCGTGTTTTTTCCCCATTCTTTTAAAGTTACAGACGGTAATGCATACATGCACATCCATTTGTGGGATGAAATCAATCAATCAATATGAGGCTTATATCGCGCTCCGTGGGTACAGTTCTAAGCGCAGGGATTTATTTTTTTTATTCTTTTTTATTTTAATTTTATGCAATTTATATCGCGCACATATTCAAGGCGCAGGGATTTATTTATGCCGTGTGAGATGGAATTTTTTACACAATACATCACGCATTCACATCGGCCAGCAGATCGCAGCCATTTCGGCGCATATCCTACTTATTCCAAGTCACACGGGTATTTTGGTGGACATTTTTTATCTATGCCTATACAATTTTGCCAGGAAAGACCCTTTTGTCAATTGTGGGATCTTTAACGTGCACACCCCAATGTAGTGTACAACGAAGGGACCTCGGTTTTTCGTCTCATCCGAAAGACTAGCACTTGAACCCACCACCTAGGTTAGGAAAGGGGGCAGAAAATTGCTAACGCCCTGACCCAGGGTCGAACTCGCAACCTCTCGCTTCTGAGCGCAAGTGCGTTACCACTCGGCCACCCAGTCCACCATACATGCATGAATGTGTGTACATATGGACAGTTGGTTTTTCTCTCTCTCTCTATATTTTCATAATTTACAGTTTTCACAATTCCTGGTATGATAAGTTTCTTCATGCATATTAAAGAATGCTTTCAAACCAGAAGAAAACTACAATCAGAAGGAAAAGTGATGAATGACTGCAACTTCTCCAGACTGTAAATACAATGACTGCAACTTCTCGAGACTGTAAATACAATGACTGCAACTTCTCGAGACTGTAAATACAATGACTGCAACTTCTCGAGACTGTAAATACAATGACTGCAACTTCTCGAGACTGTAAATACACTGACAAAAGATAACAGGCTTGTGTGAAATCATGGAAAAAACACAAATGCTGCCATGAATGTAACACACAGAGACAGGATTGCCAACAGACAAAATGCATTCAAACTGCATGCTCGCATGAAATGGGGGTTCATTATGGGAGGAGAACAAAATATTATTGGGGGGAGAAATCCATAAAGAATACATACAGCAGCATTGGGATCGTGCGTAGCCAGCCATTGTTCCATTTCATCGTAATCGGAATCCTTGTCTTGAAGCTGCAAAAGGTCCACAGGGGAGGGGAAGGCAGGGGTTAGGAGGGGGGGGGAGAGAGAGAAGAAAATGGTGTCAGCAAAAAAAGGTCAGTGCAAGATAAACATCATAAACGGGATGCAAAAACTGTCAAACAATAGTACAACAATCAACCCAAACTGTAAAAACTACATGCGGTTGTCAAGTAATAATCTAAACTTTTAGTGTTCTTTAGCATTTGAGACTACTTTTTTATTTATCCACTAAAGAACTGATAAACAGGATTTGTGATTTCAGGTTTTGGAGTTAAACCGAATTGTAAAGAAGAGTTATAGGGGATGTTTACAAATCTCAAATGAACAATTTCTTCATTCTTCCTCAGACATCAAAAGGGAAGTGACACAAAATGAACATGTCAGGATAAGAATAGAGGGGAAAAGGTGCTTGTGAGCAAATAAAAACTTCCCCAAAATCATCAAGTTTAGTACACCAAATAATTTTCAAAACATGCTTTCTTCAAGGCAAGGCTGATCATCCAGCCCAACTTCAGAAATGATTTAAAAATTAACAGCAATCATAACAATCTAAAAATAACAAACAATCATTCAATAGGATGAGAAAGAAATCCTTCATTTTCAAAACTGTTAGGAAATACTGTAAGAAACAGGGGAAATGTTTGAGTTTTGTAAAGGTGCGTACAAAGTGATGGAGGCAAAGGCATACAAAGAAGTCTGTGAACACTCACCCCGAGGACCTCCTTATCAGGTTGTGACTTGACGTTCACAGCTTTCCCCAGACCACCCGTCATCTGATCCTCTCGCTGGTTGCCATAGATAGGCCTGTCAACAAGAAACACAAGTTATTATCAGTGACAGAGACACTTATCACTTAAGGGGGGACAGGGTAGGCAAGCACTTTTTTTTATTATTTTGGAAACAGCTTGCTGCTTGTTTGATTTTTGCAAGCAGAATAACCTAATTAAGGGAAACCATTTTAAATTTTGAGTGAAAAGCAATTTTTGGGGGTTTTATTCACCAAAATGTGAGAAAAACGTTATAAAATGTGCTTTTTTTAAAATGTTGCAGTTTGTGAACCAGTGCATGTTTTGATCCAATTTTTCTTCTTTGCAGCAATATGTGTGTGTATAATAATTCTGTGTATCGAAAAGCATTTCTAAGCAATATATTATTTTAATTTAGCATTTTCAGTTACCGGTTCAGTTCTGATAAGAAAAATACATGAGATCCTAACTGTCAGACTCATAAAAACCCAACCAATGCACTGAACTCTTATTCCATACACAGAACTGATGCTGTACAACTCATAAACAACATATACAAAAACTGAACAAATCCATCAAGCCTTTCAAAAGTTGCAACATTTTAATTGTAGCGTTTTGTCTGAAAATTACATTCAGAGAAAACAGCATTTTAAAGATTTGAACCAGTACATAAAAAAACCAGTAGCACAGTGCACCCTGGATTCATATGTTTTTATCAGAATGACCACTTTACTATGTAGGGAAAAGGATTTGACAATCAAATTATCAGGATTTTTTTTATATACATCATATGAAAACAACCATCTTTGTTTGTACCGATATGAAAACATGAATCAGAACCAAACTGTCAGACTCATAAAAACCCAACCAATGCACTTAACTCTTATTCCATACACAAAACTGACGCTTTACAAATCATAAACAACATAAACAAAAATGAAACAAATCCTTAAGCCATTCAAAAGTTGCAACATTTTAATTACAGATGTTTGTCTGAAAATTACATTCAGAGAAAACAGCATTTGAAAGATTCCAACCAGTACCTCAAACTAGTAGCACAGTGCAGCCTGAATTGATATGTTTTTATAAGAATAACCACTTTACTATGATGGGGAAATGATTTGACGATCAAATTATCCAGACTTTTTTTAAAAAATCATTTGAAAACTCATCTATGTTAGTGCAGATATGAATCAAAACGAAACTGTCGGACTCATAAAAACACAAGGAATCCACTGTATTCTTATTCCATGCACAGAAATGGTGCTTCACAAATCATAAACAACATATACAAAATTGGAACAAATCCATCTAGCCATTCAAAAGTTACAACATTTTAATTGCCACATTTTGTCTCAAATTACATGTAGAGAAAACAGCATGTAAAAGAGTCTCACTAGTACCCCGGTAAACTAGTACCACAGTAGAGCTTGAATTAATGGGGTGTTTTTTTTAACCAGAATAACACTTTAACTATGAAGGGGAAATGATTTGATAATCAAATTATCAGATTTTTTTGATTTAAAAAAAAATCATATGAAAACATTAAAAAAAGTCAATTATCTGTGTTTGTGCTGATATGAAAATATTGATCAGAACCAAACTGTCAGACTCATAAAAACCCAACGGATGCACTGATTTCTTATTCCATTGCATAGAAATGATGCTTCACAAAATCATCAACAACATTACATAATTATATATACACAAATGGAACAAAGCTATCAAGCCATTCAAAAGTTGCAACATTTTAATTACAGTATTTCTGTGCTCAATCCTAACACTGCAGCAAATTTCTGTAAAGCTGAATGTCCCTTTCCATGTACCAACATGGTCATACGCGGATTATTTTAAATGCAACTTTACCACCCGAAGCGTTGCAAACACCGGGAGAAGAGTAAACAACTGCAGACTTGAATGGACACTCATATGCACTCAGATGCAGGGCCTGTGCAAATCCTTGGGGTGATGCATCACCTTCTTTCATAATCAGACTGCTATCAGACAAGCATTCAGTACAGGATATAGACCTTTCAGGAATAGATTGAGCTGATCAATGTTGACAAAAGCCCAACACATGTCAGCGGAGTGACGTTGCACAGTACCAGTATCCATATCTGCTTGTGATGGGTCAGAAGATGGCAAAGTATCTGTATCTTCTTATGGTTGGTCAGAAGATGGCAAAGCTGATGTGTCTGCTGTGGAAGAGGGTAGTTCCGGTTTAGCAAACTTTTCCATCAGGTCAATCTTTCTCCTCGCTGCCACCACAGGAGGACTGGCTCTCCCCTTGCTCCAACCTAATAAATACACAAACACTGATTTAATATTTGATACAACTGTCCATGGTTTTTGTTTGTAATAAGCTGCAAATTTTAAGACTCAATATAAACGTCAACAAGTGCTTGTACTTTATTTTGCAAATGACCATGTTACATGGGGTGTACCTCAACTTTTTGGCTAGGCCGGTAAATCAGAAATCCCAATCAGCCCCCAACCACTAAACCAGGCGGGTTTTCTTACAACCACCTCAGTGGCTCGTACCCACATATGTCGGTTGACGAACACACACACACACACAAAAGACATTCATTAATTTAACAGTGACTCATACTCATTACATGTGGATTTGCACTACTTATTAATACCCAAACACACACAACTTAATGACAAAAAAGTGTATGTTTTAATATATATAATGATAAATAATTGAAAATAAAAGCAGCCACGAAAAAGCAAAAGAAATCAAAGTATTCTCACCCTGTCACACACTAAACCTCACAGAAGGTTATCCCATATATATACATACCGGCCCCTATCACAAAATTTACATGTCAAGTTTACTATGGGATTTGAGTAACCACACAATCACATACACACAGGAACTAATACTGAAACTAGCTGAATTATTTTCTTTCTTTCTTTCTTTCTTTTCATATTTTTCTTTTAAAATTAATTTATTTCATCACACTTGCTATGTATTTGCTTGTTTCTTGTCTGTTGTCTGTTTTGTGTGTGTGTGTGTGTTCTGTGTGTGTGTATACATTTTCAGATTTCCTAAACCTAGCACTGTTTGCAGGTGATCTTTATGCTTTTGATTCATGATGATGAGTTGCATCCCCAGTCCTTTAGTTTAACTCTTTTTTTTTCTTTGGTGAAGTAAATTGGATCTATTTTTTTATTCCTTAGTTAATGGAAAAGATTTGACAACAATATTGCTGTCAATGATAGGTTGGTCAGCCATGCTGGTGTAAACCAATCCTTTAGAATTAGAGAACGCTCTCTAGTAGGGTACTTATTTTCCTACGGTCAATGACCAGAAACAGAAACTGTGTCAGTCGTACATCGCTCAGATGCTGCTTCTCAGTTTGACCCCAGACAAAGAATAATGATGACATGTTACACCATAGTAAGCTCTCAAGGACTGGCCAGCGAAGAACAATAAAATAGGGGTTGTGAAGACGATATCACAGAGATGATCGAGGGGGTGGGGGGGGGGGGGGGGTGTGCGGCGACGGCATGGTCAGTAAATTGGATCAAGAAACCCGCAAAATACTTCAGACACAAACTGTTTATCATTTACCTGCAAACCCTAACACATTCTTACAACAACAACAACATAACAATGTGCAATAAATCACGTTGTCAAACAAACAAGATCGAAAAGAGAAAGAAGCAAAACCCACCTCGTCGAGTCAAGAATCTTAGAATGTCGTCTGCTTCAATTCGATCATGTTGGTTCATTTCGGAGTGTTGTTACTTCCTTCTACTGTTCGCTGCTGCTGGTTCATCTTTCTCTGATATTTCTTGCCACTATGCCGAACATTTCCAATGTTAGGGTTGTTCTCCGCAGCTCAAAACTTTGAAAAATGCTGCTGAATCGGTGAAAAAGTCATGGATTTGTTGACACCGGGGGACTGATAAATTGTCTACTGCGCTTGCGCCAAATGCCTTTGACCTACATATATTTGCATATATTAATTCCGGGGTTTCGGTTGGAACGGATTCTCTCTCTTTGTGCCTATGTCAACGGAAATTCCCCAACGGTGATGACGTCATCTTGAAGAACGGAAATTTCCACACAGTTTGAACAGCGAAGGGTCATGTCATGTGCGCACATTTACCAGCACGGAGAATCCAAAGTAGACCATTTTTTCGATTTTTTTGATAAAACACAGACAAAAACAACAAAACATCGGTTTGAAAATGGTTTTATTTACATGAATACATGTCTAAAATGACAAAAGCAGATTATTGAATGCATTCCAGGATGTTCAAAGGTGTGAAAAATGCAACAACCCCAAAAAGGTGTATGAGACCAAAAATAACTAATTTTGCCTACCCGGTCTGCCCTTAAAGCCTCAAATAGTGCTCCCCCCGCGGGTTAGGGAGAAGAATTTACCCGATGCTCCCCAGCATGTCGTAAGAGGCGACTAACGGATTCTGTTTCTCCTTTTACCCTTGTTAAGTGTTTCTTGTATAGAATATAGTCAATGTTTGTAAAGATTTTAGTCAAGCAGTATGTAAGAAATGTTAAGTCCTTTGTACTGGAAACTTGCATTCTCCCAGTAAGGTCATATATTGTACTACGTTGCAAGCCCCTGGAGCAATTTTTTGATGAGTGCTTTTGTGAACAAGAAACAATTGACAAGTGGCTCTATCCCATCTCCCCCCCTTTCCCCGTCGCGATATAACCTTCGTGGTTGAAAATGACGTTAAACACCAAATAAAGAAAAAAGAATCAAATAGTGCCAAGTCTACTTCATGAAGCTGGATGCACAAATGTTTGGTGCTCAATGTTTGGTGCTCAATGTTTGGTGCTCAATGTTTGGTGCTCAATGTTTGGTAAAAAGACTTTGTAAAGTCATCTTTGGGCATAATTGAGGACCGCCTTAAAGGCATATGTACGCGCTCCCGTGTTTACAAAGTGTAGTTTGCCCATAATCGATGTCAAACGCACCATAAGACCATGTAATGACGATATGTCGCCATGCGCGGACCATATACATGCATTACAGCTTGTTTTAGAGTCTCAAAAACTTTGGATGTAAACAAAGACGCGGAGTTATTTCCCTTGCGTCAACGCTACCTCTGTTGGCAAATCTATAAATAGGACGATCCAGATCAAAATGAAAATTAACATATCTCAACATTGAAGGGGTCCTAGACCACAATATTTTGCAGGGAACTTAATTTAGCATGTCTCCAGCTGTTGGTAAAGCAATTAGCGTGTATAGTCATCGAGTACATATGGCTTTAAATGTACATTTTCCGAATTATCCACCACAAATTGTGAACTTGACAAATATTCTGACAGTCCATGATGAGAGACCCGATGGCACAACTGTGTCATTAGACACACTGCATCTAGTCAGCCACCGATTTCTTGTTTGAATCCCAAACAATTACTATTGCACTAAAAGTTAATTCCCAGACCTCCGTGGGAGCCAAAAATGAAAGCTGAGTGTTGATTGCCTGAAGATGTAAGTTACCATCCAGTAAAGTGCACACAACAGGATGCACTGCATGTTCCAGAGTTCTTCAGGCCATACGGTTGACTGGGGAAACTATCTCCCTCTAAACCGCATCCTTTTTTTTTTCAAATGTATTTACATGTGAAGTTTCAATATTCTTTTCTTCTAATAGTTTGTTAAATGCACCTCCTGTGAATGTCTCTTTTGAGATGATAAAGTATTCTTTGTCTACTTATTTTTAAGTCCTACAGATCATAAGTCCTACAGATCATTAAAAGCATGAACCTTCTCCTTCTTCGTTCATGGGCTGAAACTCCCATGGCTTTTACGTGTATGACAGTTTTACGCCATTTCGGGGGAAAAAGCATGAACCTACACAGAGAACATCCGCCTGCTCTATTCCAGCCAGCAGAAGCAACCTACCCTGTGGCCTGCTCTACTCCAGCCAGCAGAAGCAACCTACCCTGTGGCCTGCTCTACTCCAGCCAGCAGAAGCAACCTACCCTGTGGCCTGCTCTACTCCAGCCAGCAGAAGCAACCTACCCTGTGGCCTGCTCTACTCCAGCCAGCAGAAGCAACCTACCCTGTGGCCTGCCCTACTCCAGCCAGCAGAAGCAACCTACCCTGTGGCCTGCTCTACTCCAGCCAGCAGAAGCAACCTACCCTGTGGCCTGCTCTACTCCAGCCAGCAGAAGCAACCTACCCTGTGGCCTGCTCTACTCCAGCCAGCAGAAGCAACCTACCCTGTGGCCTGCTCTACTCCAGCCAGCAGAAGCAACCTACCCTGTGGCCTGCTCTACTCCAGCCAGCAGAAGCAACCTACCCTGTGGCCTGCTCTACTCCAGCCAGCAGAAGCAACCTACCCTGTGGCCTGCTCTACTCCAGCCAGCAGAAGCAACCTACCCTGTGGCCTGCTCTACTCCAGCCAGCAGAAGCAACCTACCCTGTGGCCTGCCCTACTCCAGCCAGCAGAAGCAACCTACCCTGTGGCCTGCTCTACTCCAGCCAGCAGAAGCAACCTACCCTGTGGCCTGCTCTACTCCAGCCAGCAGAAGCAACCTACCCTGTGGCCTGCTCTACTCCAGCCAGCAGAAGCAACCTACCCTGTGGCCTGCTCTACTCCAGCCAGCAGAAGCAACCTACCCTGTGGCCTGCTCTACTCCAGCCAGCAGAAGCAACCTACCCTGTGGCCTGCTCTACTCCAGCCAGCAGAAGCAACCTACCCTGTGGCCTGCTCTACTCCAGCCAGCAGAAGCAACCTACCCTGTGGCCTGCTTGTTCTGGTCGAAGGACTTCCTGGATTGAGCGAACATGTCAAAGTCCTCGTCCCCTGCAGCTCCTGCTCCTGATGCTGCCGTTGGAGGCGCTGCATTGCTGGGCGCTGCATTGCTGGGCGCTGCTTTGCTGGGCGCTGCTTTGCTGGGTGCTGCATTGCTGGAGACGTCTGCCATCAGACAAATCATTCAGCTCATCACAAATGATTGCTTTCTTTTACACTTCCAAGTAGATTTTCAAGCATAAGCCATAAACACTCTTTATCTTCAGATGTGTTGATTTTCAAGCATAAGCCATAAACACTCTTTATCTTCAGATGTGTTGATTTTCAAGCATAAGCCATAAACACTCTTTATCTTCAGATGTGTTGATTTTCAAGCATAGGCCATAAACACTCTTTATCTTCAGATGTGTTGATTTTCAAGCATAAGCCATAAACACTCTTTATCTTCAGATTTGTTTATTGAATACCTTCTTCAAACACAGTCACCCAAAACCTCAATGCGTAAATCTATCCAAGAGCAAGCCCTTCCTGACATAATTTGAACTAAACTATTCTTCTTCTTCTTCAGCGTTCGACGAACTAAACTATTCTTCTTCTTCTTCAGCGTTCGACGAACTAAACTATTCTTCTTCTTCTTCAGCGTTCGACGAACTAAACTATTCTTCTTCTTCTTCAGCGTTCGACGAACTAAACTATTCTTCTTCTTCTTCAGCGTTCGACGAACTAAACTATTCTTCTTCTTCTTCAGCGTTCGATGAACTAAACTATGATTTTTTCTTGATACAATTTGTATGAAGATGCTTTTAATGGACACATTTGCTGCTGCAAAGAAGACAGAATATACAAAAATAACGAGATCACAATCTGTTTGCTGAAGCACACACACACACACTCACTCACACACACTCACACACATAAACGTAACAGCAGGAACATGACAGAGAAGTGGACAAGCACAGATAAAAAGAACAACTCACTGAGGTCTTGCATTTGTGCCGCAACTGACGGCGCTTCATCAAGGTCGATCAGGTTTCCAACGTTAGGATTGCTTTGCGCAGGGAGCTGAGAACAAATAAAAACAAAACTGATCTTTTTGTTGCACTTCAGCTCTAACTCTGTAATAATAACAAATAAATGAGTGGAACAACACTAGAACTATTCTATTACTTAGAATAAGACAATTATATAAACAGACATTTTCTGTTTGCTAGTTGCCGTGGTGTGAGCTAACCCACAAGTGTGTGTTTGTGTTTGTAAGTGTGTGTGTGTGTGTGTGTGTGTGTGTGTGTGTGTGTGTGTGTGTGTGTTTGTGTGCGTGTGTATGTGTCTGTGTGTGCCTGTGCGTGCGTGTCTGTGTGTGTGTCTGTTTATGTGTGTGTTTGTCTGCCTGTGTGTCATAAGATTGTTTTAAACAAATACCCAATGATGTGGCTGAGAAAAGACCATGTTAGTTCATAGCAGTTTTAATCTTACAGCTACAACCTAAAAAGGGGATAGTTTACAAAAAATCTCATTCACAAACAAAACACACAACATACTGAAAAGAAAAACCCACAGGAAACAAAACAAACCATTTCTAAAGCTGTTGCAGATTAAAACACAGATCACATAAATGAGAACCCAAAAAAATGGACAGTAATTTTTACTCATGGAAGCAAACTAATGCAAAGCAGTCTTGGAATAATGTTACTGACATGCTACTGAAGCTGAATATCATCTACATGAGGCAAAGAAAACATGGAAACAAGTTAACCAAAGGACTTTTGTGAGAAAACTAAACTGGTAAATTAAACACAAGCATATCTCTTTAGCCATCTCACAGTACTGCCAAATGGATGCAAATGTGACCATTGGCATTGTGTTTGTTCAATCACATCAAACCAAACTGAAACCAACATCACATAACTACCACTACAGTACCAAGAACAAATCGTCACAAATGCAAAATCAAGAATGAAACCAAATATATCGCATACATCATACTCAAATCTTTCTTACTTAAAGGGTTGGTTGGTAGTCTGGAAGGTGGGGTGGTGCTTCATGTCAGTTATTATACTGCCAGGTGCATTTCTATTAATAATTAACTGCTTGTCATCCCTACATTTTAACTAACTGAATTTCTATCCTCAAATCTTTCTTAATCAGAAGGTTGGTTGGTAGTCTGCAAGGTGGGGTGGTGCTTGATATAAAATATCATACTGCCAGGTGCATTTCTACTAATGATAAACTGCTTGCCATCCCTACATTTCAACTAATGATAAACTGCTTGCCATCCCTACATTTCAACTAATGATAAACTGCTTGCCATCCCTACATTTCAACCAATGATAAACTGCTTGCCATCCCTACATTTCAACTAACTGAAATTCTATACAGCAACATTAGGGCTCTTATCAACCAGCTTGCTGCTTATGATGATTCAAATGACAGCTGGACTGTAGACAGCGTCTCAGATTTTTGATATGCCTTAAGGAAATGAGCAATCTTGATGAATCAACTTGAAAATGCTGGTCATAGCAGTTTATATTCATAAACAATTCACACACACTCTGGACTGTAGACAACGTGTGAGATTCTTGATATGCTTTATAGAAAAGAGCAATCGGGGTGAACCATCATGAGCATTCTGGTCATAGCAGTTTATATTGATTACCAATTCACACACACTCAAAACAACACAGCCAGGAAGAGCCCGACTGTACAGAAGCAATGTTTCTGGTTATACACTTTTGCAATCCCTTCTTAAAGCGACACTCAAATTGTCTCTGATTTTCTGCCAATTGTGTTTATATATATATGTATACTTCACTTCTATCCTGGAATCTACAATACAAAAATGACCATCTAAAGGCACAAATATGTCAGATAACAAAATGAAACAGGTGGACACACAATTATCATCAGCGCTGATGTAATCAAAGCATCAACCTCATTCATGTCTAAGTTTCGGCAATCAAAGCATCAACCTTATTCATGTCTCAGTTTCGGCAGACAAAAAGCAGAAGCATCAGCGGAGGGGGGGGGGGGGGGGGGGGGGGGGTGAATAAAATCAAAGTGAGATGGCCTATGAATGCAACAGACAGTTGATAATGAAATAAAAGAGGTGTCACGAACAAAAGCCCTGCGAGTCCTTACTAGGGGTCAGAGGACAAAAGGAATAATGAAGGGGCCAACGTACCCTGGAGCCCTCATCTTTTGATGTGCAGACCTATAGGAGAACAAAACTGGTTAGCCCCTGGCCCTACATGTGGAATCACAGACAGTCCCGTCTCTAAGGAATACTTTCCTTCCTACGTACACAACCATGTACACCATCACGAGGCGTGTACGTGGGTGATCACCTTCCTTCCTACGTACACAACCATGTACACCATCACAACAGCGTCGGGGCGTGTACATGGGTGATCACCTTCCTTCCTACGTACACAACCATGTACACCATCACAACAGCGTCGGGGCGTGTACGTGGGTGATCACCTTCCTTCCTACGTACACAACCATGTACACCATCACAACAGAGTCGGGGCATGTACGTGGGTCACCTTCCTTCCACTTACACACATAGCAACAATCTACAGGCTGTAAGACTCTCTCTATCATCAGACTTCATTTTACATGTTCTTCATAGAGTCACTATCACCTCCATTGTAAGACTCTATCATCAGACTTCATTTTACATGTTCTTCATAGAATCACTATCACCTCCATTGTAAGACTCTATCATCAGACTTCATTTTACATGTTCTTCATAGAATCACTATCACCTCCATTGTAAGACTCTATCTATCATCAGACTTCATTTTACATGTTCTTCATAGAGTCACTATCACCTCCATTGTAAGACTCTCTCTATCATCAGACTTCATTTTACATGTTCTTCATAGAATCACTATCACCTCCATTGTAAGACTCTCTCTATCATCAGACTTCATTTTACATGTTCTTCATAGAATCACTATCACCTCCATTGTAAGACTCTATCATCAGACCTCATTTTACATGTTCTTCATAGAGTCACTATCACCTCCATTGTAAGACTCTATCATCAGACTTCATTTTACATGTTCTTCATAGAGTCACTATCACCTCCATTGTAAGACTCTCTCTATCATCAGACTTCATTTTACATGTTCTTCATAGAATCACTATCACCTCCATTGTAAGACTCTATCATCAGACTTCATTTTACATGTTCTTCATAGAGTCACTATCACCTCCATTGTAAGACTCTATCATCAGACTTCATTTTACATGTTCTTCATAGAGTCACTATCACCTCCATTGTAAGACTCTATCATCAGACTTCATTTTACATGTTCTTCATAGAGTCACTATCACCTCCATTGTAAGACTCTCTCTATCATCAGACTTCATTTTACATGTTCTTCATAGAATCACTATCACCTCCATTGTAAGACTCTATCATCAGACTTCATTTTACATGTTCTTCATAGAATCACTATCACCTCCATTGTAAGACTCTCTCTATCATCAGACTTCATTTTACATGTTCTTCATAGAGTCACTATCACCTCCATTGTAAGACTCTATCATCAGACCTCATTTTACATGTTCTTCATAGAATCACTATCACCTCCATTGTAAGACTCTCTCTATCATCAGACCTCATTTTACTTCTCTATCTAGAGTGCATACTCTCAACTAGCAAGATTCTTCCTCTGTGCTTCATCATTCCTCTCCTTACTTCTCTATTTAGAGTGCACACTCTCAACTAGCAAGATTCTTCCTCTGTGCTTCATCATTCCTCTCCTTACTTCTCTATTTAGAGTGCACACTCTCAACTAGCAAGATTCTTCCTCTGTGCTTCATCATTCCTCTCCTTTCTTCTCTATCTAGAGTGCATACTCTCAACTAGCAAGATTCTTCCTCTGTGCTTCATCATTCCTCTCCTTACTTCTCTATTTAGAGTGCACACTCTCAACTAGCAAGATTCTTCCTCTGTGCTTCATCATTCCTCTCCTTACTTCTCTCTCTAGAGTGCGTACTCTCAACTAGCAAGATTCTTCCTCTGTGCTTCATCATTCCTCTCCTTACTTCTCTATTTAGAGTGCACACTCTCAACTAGCAAGATTCTTCCTCTGTGCTTCATCATTCCTCTCCTTACTTCTCTATTTAGAGAGCGTACTCTCAACTAGCAAGATTCTTCCTCTGTGCTTCATCATTCCTCTCCTTACTTCTCTATTTAGAGTGTGTACTCTCAACTAGCAAGATTCTTCCTCTGTGCTTCATCATTCCTCTCCTTACTTCTCTATTTAGAGTGCACACTCTCAACTAGCAAGATTCTTCCTCTGTGCTTCATCATTCCTCTCCTTTCTTCTCTATTTAGAGTGCACACTCTCAACTAGCAAGATTCTTCCTCTGTGCTTCATCATTCCTCTCCTTACTTCTCTATTTAGAGTGCACACTCTCAACTAGCAAGATTCTTCCTCTGTGCTTCATCATTCCTCTCCTTTCTTCTCTATTTAGAGTGCGTACTCTCAACTAGCAAGATTCTTCCTCTGTGCTTCATCATTCCTCTCCTTACTTCTCTATTTAGAGTGCACACTCTCAACTAGCAAGATTCTTCCTCTGTGCTTCATCATTCCTCTCCTTACTTCTCTATTTAGAGTGCACACTCTCAACTAGCAAGATTCTTCCTCTGTGCTTCATCATTCCTCTCCTTACTTCTCTATCTAGAGTGTGTACTCTCAACTAGCAAGATTCTTAATCTTCCTCTGTGCTTCATCATTCCTCTCCTTACTTCTCTATCTAGAGTGTGTACTCTCAACTAGCAAGATTCTTCCTCTGTGCTTCATCATTCCTCTCCTTTCTTCTCTATTTAGAGTGTGTACTCTCAACTAGCAAGATTCTTCCTCTGTGCTTCATCATTCCTCTCCTTACTTCTCTATTTAGAGTGCACACTCTCAACTAGCAAGATTCTTCCTCTGTGCTTCATCATTCCTCTCCTTACTTCTCTATCTAGAGTGCATACTCTCAACTAGCAAGATTCTTCCTCTGTGCTTCATCATTCCTCTCCTTTCTTCTCTATTTAGAGTGCGTACTCTCAACTAGCAAGATTCTTCCTCTGTGCTTCATCATTCCTCTCCTTACTTCTCTATTTAGAGTGCACACTCTCAACTAGCAAGATTCTTCCTCTGTGCTTCATCATTCCTCTCCTTACTTCTCTATCTAGAGTGCACACTCTCAACTAGCAAGATTCTTCCTCTGTGCTTCATCATTCCTCTCCTTACTTCTCTATTTAGAGTGCACACTCTCAACTAGCAAGATTCTTCCTCTGTGCTTCATCATTCCTCTCCTTTCTTCTCTATCTAGAGTGCACACTCTCAACTAGCAAGATTCTTCCTCTGTGCTTCATCATTCCTCTCCTTACTTCTCTATCTAGAGTGCATACTCTCAACTAGCAAGATTCTTCCTCTGTGCTTCATCATTCCTCTCCTTTCTTCTCTATCTAGAGTGCACACTCTCAACTAGCAAGATTCTTCCTCTGTGCTTCATCATTCCTCTCCTTACTTCTCTATTTAGAGTGCACACTCTCAACTAGCAAGATTCTTCCTCTGTGCTTCATCATTCCTCTCCTTACTTCTCTATCTAGAGTGCACACTCTCAACTAGCAAGATTCTTCCTCTGTGCTTCATCATTCCTCTCCTTACTTCTCTATTTAGAGTGCACACTCTCAACTAGCAAGATTCTTCCTCTGTGCTTCATCATTCCTCTCCTTTCTTCTCTATTTAGAGTGCGTACTCTCAACTAGCAAGATTCTTCCTCTGTGCTTCATCATTCCTCTCCTTACTTCTCTATTTAGAGTGCACACTCTCAACTAGCAAGATTCTTCCTCTGTGCTTCATCATTCCTCTCCTTACTTCTCTATTTAGAGTGCACACTCTCAACTAGCAAGATTCTTCCTCTGTGCTTCATCATTCCTCTCCTTACTTCTCTATCTAGAGTGCGTACTCTCAACTAGCAAGATTCTTCCTCTGTGCTTCATCATTCCTCTCCTTACTTCTCTATTTAGAGTGCACACTCTCAACTAGCAAGATTCTTCCTCTGTGCTTCATCATTCCTCTCCTTACTTCTCTATTTAGAGTGCACACTCTCAACTAGCAAGATTCTTCCTCTGTGCTTCATCATTCCTCTCCTTTCTTCTCTATTTAGAGTGCACACTCTCAACTAGCAAGATTCTTCCTCTGTGCTTCATCATTCCTCTCCTTTCTTCTCTATCTAGAGTGTGTACTCTCAACTAGCAAGATTCTTCCTCTGTGCTTCATCATTCCTCTCCTTACTTCTCTATCTAGAGTGCACACTCTCAACTAGCAAGATTCTTCCTCTGTGCTTCATCATTCCTCTCCTTACTTCTCTATTTAGAGTGCGTACTCTCAACTAGCAAGATTCTTCCTCTGTGCTTCATCATTCCTCTCCTTACTTCTCTATTTAGAGTGCGTACTCTCAACTAGCAAGATTCTTCCTCTGTGCTTCATCATTCCTCTCCTTTCTTCTCTATTTAGAGTGCGTACTCTCAACTAGCAAGATTCTTCCTCTGTGCTTCATCATTCCTCTCTCATAGTCGTGATTCCTTGTCTTCTGCACATGGCATACTCTGAACATACTAAGCAACAAAACAGGAGCACAAACACACACAAATTAATATTTGCACAGTTGCCAGACCTACCTGGTCATAGGATGGTGGAAGATGATCGGCCGCAGGGGAGGGCTCCGTAGCGTCAGGGGCCCCCTGTCCAGAACGATACCGCTCAAACCTCTCGTAGCGCAGGAAAACATTGTTCAGGTCATCATTCACTCGCAGAAGCTCATCTGAAACGGAAAGAGAGTACAATAAAACAGATGTACAAACAGAAAGAGAGTACAATAAAACAGATGTACAAACAGAAAGAGAGTACAATAAAACAGATGTACAAACAGAAAGAGAGTACAATAAAACAGATGTACAAACAGAAAGAGAGTACAATAAAACAGATGTACAAACAGAAAGAGAGTACAATAAAACAGATGTACAAACAGAAAGAGAGTACAATAAAAACAGATGTACAAACAGAAAGAGAGTACAATAAAACAGATGTACAAACAGAAAGAGAGTACAATAAAACAGATGTACAAACAGAAAGAGAGTACAATAAAACAGATGTACAAACAGAAAGAGAGTACAATAAAAACAGATGTACAAACAGAAAGAGAGTACAATAAAACAGATGTACAAACAGAAAGAGAGTACAATAAAACAGATGTACAAACAGAAAGAGAGTACAATAAAAACAGATGTACAAACAGAAAGAGAGTACAATAAAAACAGATGTACAAACAGAAAGAGAGTACAATAAAACAGATGTACAAACAGAAAGAGAGTACAATAAAACAGATGTACAAACAGAAAGAGAGTACAATAAAACAGATGTACAAACAGAAAGAGAGTACAATAAAACAGATGTACAAACAGAAAGAGAGTACAATAAAACAGATGTACAAACAGAAAGAGAGTACAATAAAACAGATGTACAAACAGAAAGAGAGTACAATAAAACAGATGTACAAACAGAAAGAGAGTACAATAAAACAGATGTACAAACAGAAAGAGAGTACAATAAAACAGATGTACAAACAGAAAGAGAGTACAATAAAACAGATGTACAAACAGAAAGAGAGTACAATAAAACAGATGTACAAACAGAAAGAGAGTACAATAAAACAGATGTACAAACAGAAAGAGAGTACAATAAAACAGATGTACAAACAGAAAGAGAGTACAATAAAACAGATGTACAAACAGAAAGAGAGTACAATAAAACAGATGTACAAACAGAAAGAGAGTACAATAAAACAGATGTACAAACAGAAAGAGAGTACAATAAAACAGATGTACAAACAGAAAGAGAGTACAATAAAACAGATGTACAAACAGAAAGAGAGTACAATAAAACAGATGTACAAACAGAAAGAGAGTACAATAAAACAGATGTACAAACAGAAAGAGAGTACAATAAAACAGATGTACAAACAGAAAGAGAGTACAATAAAACAGATGTACAAACAGAAAGAGAGTACAATAAAACAGATGTACAAACAGAAAGAGAGTACAATAAAACAGATGTACAAACAGAAAGAGAGTACAATAAAACAGATGTACAAACAGAAAGAGAGTACAATAAAACAGATGTACAAACAGAAAGAGAGTACAATAAAACAGATGTACAAACAGAAAGAGAGTACAATAAAACAGATGTACAAACAGAAAGAGAGTACAATAAAACAGATGTACAAACAGAAAGAGAGTACAATAAAACAGATGTACAAACAGAAAGAGAGTACAATAAAACAGATGTACAAACAGAAAGAGAGTACAATAAAACAGATGTACAAACAGAAAGAGAGTACAATAAAACAGATGTACAAACAGAAAGAGAGTACAATAAAACAGATGTACAAACAGAAAGAGAGTACAATAAAACAGATGTACAAACAGAAAGAGAGTACAATAAAACAGATGTACAAACAGAAAGAGAGTACAATAAAACAGATGTACAAACAGAAAGAGAGTACAATAAAACAGATGTACAAACAGAAAGAGAGTACAATAAAACAGATGTACAAACAGAAAGAGAGTACAATAAAACAGATGTACAAACAGAAAGAGAGTACAATAAAACAGATGTACAAACAGAAAGAGAGTACAATAAAACAGATGTACAAACAGAAAGAGAGTACAATAAAACAGATGTACAAACAGAAAGAGAGTACAATAAAACAGATGTACAAACAGAAAGAGAGTACAATAAAACAGATGTACAAACAGAAAGAGAGTACAATAAAACAGATGTACAAACAGAAAGAGAGTACAATAAAACAGATGTACAAACAGAAAGAGAGTACAATAAAACAGATGTACAAACAGAAAGAGAGTACAATAAAACAGATGTACAAACAGAAAGAGAGTACAATAAAACAGATGTACAAACAGAAAGAGAGTACAATAAAACAGATGTACAAACAGAAAGAGAGTACAATAAAACAGATGTACAAACAGAAAGAGAGTACAATAAAACAGATGTACAAACAGAAAGAGAGTACAATAAAACAGATGTACAAACAGAAAGAGAGTACAATAAAACAGATGTACAAACAGAAAGAGAGTACAATAAAACAGATGTACAAACAGAAAGAGAGTACAATAAAACAGATGTACAAACAGAAAGAGAGTACAATAAAACAGATGTACAAACAGAAAAAAAATCTAAACAAGAAGAAAACGCAACAGAAACCTGTTTTGGTAAATTAAACTTTTCGGCAGCCTGTCGACCACTTCTTCACCATGGTGCAACAAGAAATTCAGTGAGAACCTTGAGTATACTAACAGGTAAATTAAACTTTTCGGCAGCCTGTCGACCACTTCTTCACCATGGTGCAACAAGAAATTCAGTGAGAACCTTGAGTATACTAACAGTTAAAAACAAGCTACACTTGAATTCCATATATCACCAACAATTGCTGCCATAATTCCTGTCACAGACAGTCATCATTATTTCCAAAAACATAAAGATCAAGAGGAAATTCAAGATGTAACTTCATAAAAATAACATCAACAAACAAACAAACAAACAAACAAACCAACCGCAACAACAACTACAAAGACACTTACTTGTGACTTCTTCGTTTGCAACCTCCCCAAGAAGTTCCATAATCCTTTGCTGCATCTGTCGGCAAGTTCTGTTGAGTTCCTGTCGCATAAAAAAACCCAATGAAGCAATGAAATCTTACAGCGCACAATGACAATACCTGAATTTTATTGAGCAATTGTTTCTATCTTGGAACAGCAAGAACTACTAGAATTAACTATTTCTCAATATTTCTACCACAGAACAGAATCATTCAGCTTTAAAATTAACTTCCTCAATGCTCTGTGTGCCACTGCTTAGTAAACAAATAGATTTTGAATAAGATAGCAGCTCTTGCTTCTTCTCGCTATGCTCTGTGTGCCACTGCTTAGTAAACAAATAGATTTTGAATAAGATAGCAGCTCTTGCTTCTTCTCGCTATGCTCTGTGTGCCACTGCTTAGTAAACAAATAGATTTTGAATAAGATAGCAGCTCTTGCTTCTTCTCGCTATGCTCTGTGTGCCACTGCTTAGTAAACAAATAGATTTTGAATAAGATAGCAGCTCTTGCTTCTTCTCGCTATGCTCTGTGTGCCACTGCTTAGTAAACAAATAGATTTTGAATAAGATAGCAGCTCTTGCTTCTTCTCGCTATGCTCTGTGTGCCACTGCTTAGTAAACAAATAGATTTTGAATAAGATAGCAGCTCTTGCTTCTTCTCGCTATGCTCTGTGTGCCACTGCTTAGTAAACAAATAGATTTTGAATAAGATAGCAGCTCTTGCTTCTTCTCGCTATGCTCTGTGTGCCACTGCTTAGTAAACAAATAGATTTTGAATAAGATAGCAGCTCTTGCTTCTTCTCGCTATGCTCTGTGTGCCACTGCTTAGTAAACAAATAGATTTTGAATAAGATAGCAGCTCTTGCTTCTTCTCGCTATGCTCTGTGTGCCACTGCTTAGTAAACAAATAGATTTTGAATAAGATAGCAGCTCTTGCTTCTTCTCGCAATGCTCTGTGTGCCACTGCTTAGTAAACAAATAGATTTTGAATAAGATAGCAGCTCTTGCTTCTTCTCGCTATGCTCTGTGTGCCACTGCTTAGTAAACAAATAGATTTTGAATAAGATAGCAGCTCTTGCTTCTTCTCGCTATGCTCTGTGTGCCACTGCTTAGTAAACAAATAGATTTTGAATAAGATAGCAGCTCTTGCTTCTTCTCGCTATGCTCTGTGTGCCACTGCTTAGTAAACAAATAGATTTTGAATAAGATAGCAGCTCTTGCTTCTTCTCGCTATGCTCTGTGTGCCACTGCTTAGTAAACAAATAGATTTTGAATAAGATAGCAGCTCTTGCTTCTTCTCGCTATGCTCTGTGTGCCACTGCTTAGTAAACAAATAGATTTTGAATAAGATAGCAGCTCTTGCTTCTTCTCGCTATGCTCTGTGTGCCACTGCTTAGTAAACAAATAGATTTTGAATAAGATAGCAGCTCTTGCTTCTTCTCGCTGTGCAATCCAACAGACTTGGTATCGATCTCAAGTCTTGCCTGTTCCGGTATACCCAGTCTGACCCATACTCACACACATCCCTTACCTGCAGCAATTCCAAATCAGATTCTTCCACGTTGGAGGGAGACAACTCTGTGAGCATTTCGCTCATGACACGGCAATTTCCGGACACGACCTCCAGCTCACGACTCAGTTTGGAACGCTGATCCTGGGTCAAGGACACGGGTTCACTGGGAATGACGGGCATACCAGGCATACCGGGCATACCAGGATGAGTAGGAGGATGACCCACAGGGGCTCGTATCATTCCGCCGGGTTGGTTAGGAGGGGCTTGGCGGGGTGCAGACTGAAACAACAACAGCCAGAATGTTTTGACACAGTGTTGTTGTTGAGCTTCTCACTGCTCCTATTTCATAACCTAAAACAAGAGGCGAAGCCTTCAAGGCTCACGTAAGAAATCGACAAACAGTAACACAAACTCAATCACTCCGTCACACACACACACACACACACACACACACACACACACACACACACACACACACACACACACACAGTAAGCATAGGTGAAACTATGCAAGAAAGCGAGACCCTGGATCTGCCAAGAAGTCTCGGCCCGCTCACAATAACAATGACCGAGACTTTCAGTAATTCCTTTGCGTGACGTCTAACCCTCTTACGTCATAATGTGACGTCTTCAAATAGTTTCTATCACACACGTCGAACACTTTTGACCGAGACTGACGTAATCCATAGACTCGGAAATGTTAAAGTTTCTACCACAGACAGACATACACACATACATACATACATACGCACGCACGCACAGACAGACAAAGTTTATCATCGCATAGGCTACACTTACGTGAGCCAATGACTGCTAGATCTTACTGTTCTTTTCTTTAACTAGAAAGACGGCTAGATCTGTAGATCTCATTTTTTCTATTTCATTATCAGAAAAGATTGCATGTATCTTAAACTAAACAAACGAACTGTAAGAGGAACAGGTCCACAGGGACAGGTCCACAGGAACAAGTCCACGGGGACAGGTCCACGGGAACAGGTCCACAGGGACAGGTCCACAGGGACAGGTCCACAGGGACAGGTCCACAGGGACAGGTCCACAGGGACAGGTCCACAGGGACAGGTCCACAGGAACAGGTCCACAGGAACAGGTCCACAGGAACAGGTCCACAGGGACAGGTCCACAGGAACAGGTCCACGGGGACAGGTCCACGGGAACAGGTCCACGGGGACAGGTCCACAGGAACAGGTCCACAGGAACAGGTCCACAGGGACAGGTCCACAGGAACAGGTCCACAGGAACAGGTCCACAGGGACAGGTCCACAGGGACAGGTCCACGGGAACAGGTCCACGGGAACAGGTCCACAGGAACAGGTCCACAGGAACAGGTCCACGGGAACAGGTCCACAGGGACAGGTCCACAGGGACAGGTCCACAGGGACAGGTCCACAGGAACAGGTCCACGGGGACAGGTCCACGGGAACAGGTCCACGGGAACAGGTCCACAGGGACAGGTCCACAGGAACAGGTCCACAGGAACAGGTCCACAGGAACAGGTCCACAGGAACAGGTCCACGGGAACAGGTCCACGGGAACAGGTCCACGGGAACAGGTCCACGGGAACAGGTCCACGGGAACAGGTCCACGGGGACAGGTCCACAGGGACAGGTCCACAGGGACAGGTCCACAGGGACAGGTCCACAGGAACAGGTCCACAGGGACAGGTCCACAGGGACAGGTCCACAGGGACAGGTCCACAGGGATAGGAACACGGGGATAGGAACACGGGGACAGGTCCACAGGGACAGGTCCACAGGGACAGGTCCACAGGAACAGGTCCACAGGAACAGGTCCACAGGAACAGGTCCACAGGGACAGGTCCACAGGAACAGGTCCACAGGAACAGGTCCACAGGGACAGGTCCACAGGGACAGGTCCACAGGGACAGGTCCACAGGGACAGGTCCACAGGGACAGGTCCACAGGGACAGGTCCACGGGAACAGGTCCACGGGAACAGGTCCACGGGAACAGGTCCACGGGAACAGGTCCACAGGGACAGGTCCACAGGGACAGGTCCACAGGGACAGGTCCACAGGAACAGGTCCACAGGGACAGGTCCACAGGAACAGGTCCACAGGGACAGGTCCACAGGAACAGGTCCACAGGAACAGGTCCACAGGAACAGGTCCACAGGAACAGGTCCACAGGAACAGGTCCACAGGAACAGGTCCACGGGAACAGGTCCACGGGAACAGGTCCACGGGGACAGGTCCACGGGGACAGGTCCACGGGGACAGGTCCACGGGGACAGGTCCACGGGGACAGGTCCACGGGGACAGGTCCACAGGGACAGGTCCACAGGGACAGGTCCACAGGGACAGGTCCACAGGGACAGGTCCACAGGGACAGGTCCACAGGGACAGGTCCACAGGGACAGGTCCACAGGGACAGGTCCACGGGGACAGGTCCACGGGGACAGGTCCACAGGGACAGGTCCACGGGAACAGGTCCACAGGGACAGGTCCACAGGGACAGGTCCACAGGGACAGGTCCACGGGAACAGGTCCACGGGAACAGGTCCACGGGAACAGGTCCACGGGGACAGGTCCACGGGGACAGGTCCACGGGGACAGGTCCACAGGAACAGGTCCACAGGAACAGGTCCACAGGGACAGGTCCACAGGAACAGGTCCACAGGAACAGGTCCACAGGGACAGGTCCACAGGGACAGGTCCACAGGGACAGGTCCACAGGAACAGGTCCACGGGAACAGGTCCACAGGAACAGGTCCACGGGGACAGGTCCACTGGAACAGGTCCACAGGAACAGGTCCACAGGAACAGGTCCACAGGGACAGGTCCACAGGAACAGGTCCACGGGGACAGGTCCACAGGGACAGGTCCACAGGGACAGGTCCACAGGAACAGGTCCACAGGAACAGGTCCACAGGAACAGGTCCACAGGGACAGGTCCACAGGAACAGGTCCACGGGGACAGGTCCACGGGGACAGGTCCACAGGAACAGGTCCACAGGAACAGGTCCACAGGAACAGGTCCACAGGGACAGGTCCACGGGGACAGGTCCACGGGGACAGGTCCACAGGAACAGGTCCACAGGAACAGGTCCACGGGAACAGGTCCACGGGGACAGGTCCACGGGGACAGGTCCACTGGAACAGGTCCACAGGAACAGGTCCACAGGAACAGGTCCACAGGAACAGGTCCACAGGGACAGGTCCACAGGAACAGGTCCACAGGAACAGGTCCACGGGGACAGGTCCACAGGGACAGGTCCACAGGGACAGGTCCACAGGGACAGGTCCACAGGAACAGGTCCACAGGAACAGGTCCACAGGGACAGGTCCACAGGGACAGGTCCACAGGAACAGGTCCACAGGAACAGGTCCACGGGGACAAGTCCAAAGGGACAGGTCCACAGGGACAGGTCCACAGGGACAGGTCCACAGGGACAGGTCCACAGGGACAGGTCCACAGGGATAGGTCCACAGGAACAGGTCCACAGGAACAGGTCCACAGGAACAGGTCCACAGGGACAGGTCCACAGGGACAGGTCCACGGGGACAGGTCCACGGGGACAGGTCCACAGGAACAGGTCCACAGGAACAGGTCCACAGGAACAGGTCCACGGGAACAGGTCCACGGGGACAGGTCCACGGGAACAGGTCCACGGGAACAGGTCCACAGGAACAGGTCCACAGGAACAGGTCCACAGGGACAGGTCCACGGGAACAGGTCCACAGGGACAGGTCCACAGGGACAGGTCCACAGGAACAGGTCCACGGGAACAGGTCCACAGGGACAGGTCCACAGGAACAGGTCCACAGGAACAGGTCCACAGGGACAGGTCCACAGGAACAGGTCCACAGGAACAGGTCCACGGGGACAGGTCCACAGGAACAGGTCCACAGGAACAGGTCCACGGGGACAGGTCCACAGGAACAGGTCCACAGGAACAGGTCCACAGGGACAGGTCCACAGGAACAGGTCCACAGGGATAGGTCCACAGGAACAGGTCCACGGGGACAGGTCCACAGGAACAGGTCCACAGGAACAGGTCCACAGGGACAGGTCCACAGGAACAGGTCCACAGGAACAGGTCCACAGGGACAGGTCCACAGGGACAGGTCCACAGGAACAGGTCCACGGGGACAGGTCCACAGGAACAGGTCCACAGGAACAGGTCCACGGGGACAGGTCCACAGGAACAGGTCCACAGGAACAGGTCCACAGGGACAGGTCCACAGGAACAGGTCCACAGGAACAGGTCCACGGGGACAGGTCCACAGGAACAGGTCCACAGGAACAGGTCCACAGGGACAGGTCCACAGGAACAGGTCCACAGGAACAGGTCCACAGGGACAGGTCCACAGGAACAGGTCCACGGGAACAGGTCCACAGGAACAGGTCCACGGGAACAGGTCCACAGGAACAGGTCCACAGGAACAGGTCCACAGGGACAGGTCCACAGGGACAGGTCCACAGGGACAGGTCCACGGGGACAGGTCCACGGGGACAGGTCCACAGGGACAGGTCCACGGGAACAGGTCCACAGGGACAGGTCCACAGGGACAGGTCCACAGGAACAGGTCCACAGGGACAGGTCCACAGGGACAGGTCCACAGGGACAGGTCCACAGGGACAGGTCCACGGGGACAGGTCCACGGGAACAGGTCCACAGGGACAGGTCCACAGGGATAGGAACACGGGGACAGGTCCACAGGGACAGGTCCACAGGGACAGGTCCACAGGAACAGGTCCACAGGGACAGGTCCACAGGGACAGGTCCACAGGAACAGGTCCACGGGAACAGGTCCACGGGAACAGGTCCACAGGGACAGGTCCACGGGGACAGGTCCACAGGAACAGGTCCACAGGAACAGGTCCACGGGGACAGGTCCACGGGAACAGGTCCACGGGAACAGGTCCACAGGGACAGGTCCACAGGGATAGGTCCACGGGAACAGGTCCACGGGAACAGGTCCACAGGGACAGGTCCACAGGGATAGGTCCACAGGAACAGGTCCACAGGGATAGGTCCACAGGAACAGGTCCACAGGGACAGGTCCACGGGAACAGGTCCACGGGAACAGGTCCACAGGGACAGGTCCACAGGGATAGGTCCACAGGAACAGGTCCACAGGAACAGGTCCACAGGAACAGGTCCACAGGAACAGGTCCACAGGAACAGGTCCACAGGAACAGGTCCACAGGGACAGGAACACGGGGACAGGTCCACAGGAACAGGTCCACAGGGACAGGCATCAAAGAAGAGTGATACCTCCGACTAAAACTATCACAGCTGTAAGAGGAACAGGTCCACAGGGACAGGCATCAAAGAAGAGTGATACCTCCGACTAAAGCTGGAAAATTTCCAAAGTCTTAACAGGGGGGTCTTAACAGGGGGGGTCTTAACAGGGAGGTCTTTAACAGGGGGTCTTAACAGAGGGGTCTTAACAGGGAGGTCTTAACAGGGGGTCTTAACAGGAGGGTCTTAACAGGGGAGTCTTAACAGGGGAGTCTTAACAGGGGAATCTTTGACACGATCTGATTATTTTTTTTCGACGGCGGCTAATATAGTGACGCGGCCTATACGTGGCTCGTCCCAATTTTTTTGTTAAAAGTCGGGGGTGCGGCTTATAAAACGGTGCGTCTTGTAATCCGTCAAATACGGTACTTACCATGAATACGACTTCCCTTATAAAAAAAGAAAAGAACACAATTTCAAATACTTAGGATGAAAAGAAAAACTACACAATTTTCGGAAGCCTGAGGAGAGAAAAAAAATCTCTTGTATCAATTTAAACATTTACAAAACAAAAACACGAATAATACTGTCCAGCATAATGTCCAGGATTTAGATACTTACCCTGGCGGGAGTGTGAATGGGAGCCATGTTGTCCAGATCAGTCATTGGAAACTCAATGCCTTTGGATTTCAGCTCCTGGTAAACTTTCTCCACTTCCTTTAGCTCTGGCACTCCACGGAATGCTTCTGCCCATGTCTGGAAGGCAAAAATGCAAAAACTTGAAAAATACACATTAAAACTAAATTTAAAAAAAAATTCTTTTAATTACCTCATGATATTACAAAGAATGAAGTTACATTCAGTTTTCCGGAAATGAGTCTGAACTGACTTTTCCTACAGTGTTAAACACCACATCAATATATATATATGAACTTAGCCATGTTTACAACAGTCACATAATTATCAAAGAAAACTGCTTTAGAGCTCATCATTTTTTTATGATCAAAAATAAGAGTGAATAACATTTGCTTCAAGCGTTCATCTTTCCAGGGATGTCGTTAGACGTCGGACATTGGACATAGACCGATTACAAGGCTCAAATGTCTGATTCACATCACATGTCCTATCCTTTTCAACTGAGCGTGGTCATGGTCCGATAAGAACTCCATTCCTTCGGACAGCGCGATATTTGATCATTTTCTTTTCGTGATAGTGCTGAAGTTTTTGGTCTTTTTTTTAGTTTGTTTGTTTCTCTTTTGTGTGTGTCCTGCACACAATGTTGGTGCATGGACTGATATGTGTGTGTCCTGCACACAATGTTGGTGCATGTACTGATATGTGTGTGTCCTGCACACAATGTTGGTGCATGGACTGATATGTGTGTTTGCACATGATAATATTGTGTCCTGCACACAGTGTTGGTGCATGTACTGATATGTGTGTTTGCACATGATAATATTGTGTCCTGCACACAGTGTTGGTGCATGGACTGATGTGTGTGTTTGCACATGATAATATTGTGTCCTGCACACAGTGTTGGTGCATGGACTGATATGTGTGTTTGCACATGATAATATTGTGTCCTGCACACAGTGTTGGTGCATGGACTGATATGTGTGTTTGCACATGATAATATTGTGTCCTGCACACAGTGTTGGTGCATGGACTGATATGTGTGTTTGCACATGATAATATTGTGTCCTGCACACAGTGTTGGTGCATGGACTGATATGTGTGTTTGCACATGATAATATTGTGTCCTGCACACAGTGTTGGTGCATGGACTGATATGTGTGTTTGCACATGATAATATTGTGTCCTGCACACAGTGTTGGTGCATGGACTGATGTGTGTGTTTGCACATGATAATATTGTGTCCTGCACACAGTGTTGGTGCATGGACTGATATGTGTGTTTGCACATGATAATATTGTGTCCTGCACACAGTGTTGGTGCATGGACTGATATGTGTGTTTGCACATGATAATATTGTGTCCTGCACACAGTGTTGGTGCATGGACTGATATGTGTGTTTGCACATGATAATATTGTGTTTTCCACACAATTATGTCCTATTAAAATGTCTGAAAGCAGTCAAATGTCCTATTAATGCCGAAGAGCTCAGGACATTTGTCCTATAGGTATGAATTTGTGGCAACATCCCTGCTTTCTAGCACTTACATTCCAAAGACTAATTACCTAATATTAATAACATACATGTACCACCTGATTTTCATTATTCCAATTACAGACAACTCTGTTAAACACGTCACGGCCAATCCGGCCTCTCCCATCATGCAACAGAAAAAGGGGCGGGGCTTAGCAAAATTAGCACAACGCGTGGCACGCGATGTAAACACGAACAGGCCAGATGGAAGGAGAAAGTGTGTAATGTCCTACCTTACTATGCCAAGATTTGGGCGTAAGATCAATTTCCTCTCTCTCACCGCTAAACTGAATTTTACCATCTGGCTTTCTGTCTGTGCGAGCAGCATTTCCTCTTTTAACAGCTTCTTCAGAGTTTTTCACATTTTCGTTACTGAACATTTGTGATATCTTGCATATTGATTGCGTATCTTGTTTATATTTACAATACAATTGAACTTTCTCACAGAGAACCTTTGTGTCAAAGAAATCAGTCACACAGAGAAAAACAGAGTAACAATGTCAAGGTTGTAGATGTCAGGCTAGTCAAACGGACAAAATGAAACTTAGTCTTGGTTGCTGTAACTCAGTCACCGCTTATGGTACTTTCGCTGATATTGCAGAAAAACAACACAGAATCAGCCGGAAAAACCGCGAACAATAAACAGTTTAGTACGTCACAACGTCAATGAACAGAATTCTCGAGTCAATTTTTGCATCAGACTCTGACTAAGTGAGTGGGGCAAGCGTCAAACACCACTAAAATGAGGGAAATCTTGGCGCATTTTTTTGGCGGAATACTTGAACAAACCAATCATTTTCAAACTGACCAAGGACAAAAACAGGCTTGTGAACCGAATGGTGAGGGGGGAGGGTACCTCGAAATGTGTGGGCGAAGATTTCACAGCACCAGTCCATTGCTGCAGTCTTAGTATAGTAGCTCCACCGACCACTGTCCCGTTCGTTCCACCTTTCAACCCCCTACCACCTTGATATAAACTGCAGAAGACCATTTGCATATCCTGGATTCTTCCATTTGTGTTGCCAGGGGCGACCCAAGATCCGAGTCCCGTTGTTTCCCATGTCCACTTAGAACAAACCGAGTTTAGATGTCCCCTTCCTGTTTTCAAAGTAAACTTGGCCATCCTATGAGGCACTGTCAGGGACAGTAATTATAGTTAGCGGGACCATGTAGACGAAGTCAACGGTGATGATCTGCGTAGTGTATACGCATACTTTGGGACAAGGTCTGTTCTTCCACCCAGCGAGAGCCTCTAGCACAATCGGTGTTGTCGACAGATGCAAGCGGGAAGACCTCAGTGTTTCACATTCCAACATCCGACGGTGATAGTAACTTAGTAAGGGCTAGGCTGCGGTCTGTAAGCTGTATTGCACTGACATCTCTATCTGTCTATGGAAATAAATGGCGAAATTTGATTTAACACTTCTCAACATTAACAGTGACCAGAAGAACGCAATAAGGAGACTATTTACTGAGAATCAGTGGCCATTTGAAACTCAAAGGTGTGTAATAAAAGATTCGATTTGTGTACCAAGAGGTGCGGGTCCTAGTGCAGGGCTCTCCTCTGGGGTAGGCCAGAGTGCCTTTTGTTTTTGCAGCCCTTGTGTGACAAATCATCGCCAGAGGTGGCTAGGTACAGGCCAATTGCCACACCGCAGGATATCCGGCATTAGAAAAGTACTCTAGAAGAAGTATTGGTCCATGCTAGACCGACGCGGGTGCTTGGAATTGTGCATTGTACTTGGCGAAAAAGACGTCTTGCTTACATGAAGACAATCCAACACGGGTAAACATTAACCGAGAAATGATGCCTGACTGTGTGCTCAAACCAGTGAGAGAGCTTTATCCCAACCCCACAGGAATACCCTATCAAGGCCACAACTGGTGGTAAAGGTTAGTTGCATTTCTTTCTTCATATCCGATGTAACAAATACACATGCACCTGAGACAGCATGCTCTGGAACCAAATTGCCGCATGCCATGTGGTTTGCTATTTTTGGAACGCATGGTGTAAATCTGTGACGTCGGAGAGTGTTGATTCCGCCCTTTTCTTTGAACAAGATCCCCATTGAAATGTTTGTTTACAAATATCTTCTTTATTATGGAGAATTAACCTTATCTAAGCGCATAGGGCGGTAAATCTGTGAAAACCAGCTGTGTGAACAAAAAATCTGACACGGTAACTCGTGCTTAACCGAGATATTAAAGAAAATGTAGGAGGTTTGAAATGATTTGCCAACGCAGGTCAGGCTCCTTATATACTCCTGCCGAGCCTTTGTACTCATTTAACCTCAGATGACTAAGTAACATTTCTGTTTACACAATTCGTATAAAAAAAATTTGGTGTGATCCCAAAGTAGAGGAACACATGCCAATGTGTGTTGTAAAGACCACAAGGGTCCCGTCCGTCCTTGTCAAGGGGAGTGCTAACCTTCTCTCCTTTCTTACAACACACTCTCACCAGAAGCTGACTGGTTTATATAGCCATCCCATTGTTCAAAAGCGATCCCAACACTTTGCATCATTTGTAATTTAGTAAATGCTTTGTTATTTGTAATACTTTCAATCAAAACCACTTGTACGTCTGGAAATCAAACAAATAATATAACAATAAATCTTTTTCTTTAAATATCATTATACAGCTACCAAAAGTATGCCACAAAAAAACATATTTGAGTTCCGCGTTTGCTTTTTTTTTCAGGGGAAAGAATGCCTCTCGCAAGACTTTAACAGAGTTATTTCCCTTTAAGCTGATTTTTTTTAATTTAATTTTATTTTAAATGACTTTTATGGGAAATGTAAGATGACATACGTTAACTGGGGAAGATCAAATCCTCAACTCTAGGTAGCGATCCAGACAAAATTTTCAGTTCAGAATTGTCTAGCCGAAAGGCTTCTTTGACCCCCCCCCCCCCCCCCCTCCCTGGTTTTATTTTTACCTTCCTGGCACTGATTTTGTTTTGTATTATAACAACTTTAAATGACTCCATGTTGTAACACCCCCCTACCTCTAGGACGTGATTTTCTTGCTCGTTTACAATCTTGAAGGGGGAATACCATGAAAATGACACTCCGTCGCGATATAACCTTGAATGGTTGAAAACGACGTTAAACACCAAATAAAGAAAGAAAGAATGAAAATGACAGACATGATAGTGATACACTACCTGAATCATAATGACAGACATGATAGTGATACACTACCTGAATCATAATGATGATAGTGATACACTACCTGAATCATAATGACAGACATGATAGTGATACACTACCTGAATCATCTGCAAGACCTTTTCCTGGACAGCTTGAGGTGGATCGTACTTGGGACCGATGACCTTGACAAGCTCTCCAAGGAAGTCTTTGGTGGCCACACAGTTGTGAAAGCGCCGGCCACAGTTCTTCACACAGGTCTCCAAACACTGTCAACCAGCAAATGTTGAGTTGTAAACATCAAACTCTTCATTGCAAAAAGGGTCTCTCAACAAGTGTTTTCAATACCAAAGCCTGACAAAACTTTGAAACACAAAACCATAATGACAGACATGATAGTGATACACTACCTGAATCATAATGACAGACATGATAGTGATACACTACCTGAATCATAATGACAGACATGATAATGATACACTACCTGACGCCTAGCCTGTTCAGTATCTGCCACATTGAGGAGAGGGGTCACTAGCCATCGTAGCGCGCTGTGGGCCGGCTGGGGACGGGTTGCTATTTCATGTGCCTGTTTCCTTGTTTATTTCCGTGCAAATGTTGAGTTGTAAACATCAAACTCTTCATTGCAAAAAGGGTCTCTCAACAAGTGTTTTCAATACCAAAGCCTGACAAAACTTTGAAACACAAAACCATAATGACAGACATGATAGTGATACACTACCTGAATCATAATGACAGACATGATAGTGATACACTACCTGAATCATAATGACAGACATGATAATGATACACTACCTGACGCCTAGCCTGTTCAGTATCTGCCACATTGAGGAGAGGGGTCACTAGCCATCGTAGCGCGCTGTGGGCCGGCTGGGGACGGGTTGCTATTTCATGTGCCTGTTTCCTTGTTTATTTCCGTGTTTTTGTTCCTTGTACGTGCGCGCGATAGCTATCGCGGTGTATGAGTGCGACTACACGTGCCTTGGCGTGTGTGTGCGAGTGTGCGAGGGCTGTATTTTGTATATTGATTATTTGATACATGTATAAATGTGTCTCCAGGAATATGTTTTGTTTTAATCTTGTGTCGATACTATTTAGTTCTGCCTCGTTATTAGCCATTGAGTATAACTGTTTTATCATCATTGCTTTGTTGTTGTTCTTTAGCCATTTACGTTGAATGACTTGTTATACATTGACATTGATAGTTTTATTCTTCTTCTTCTTCGTCGTTCGCTAGTTAGTTTTTATCATAAGAACCTTTTCAAATTCCTATTTATACATAAATGCATATTTTATATTGTAAAGCAGTATGCATTGTTAGAGGATTTTTTAGTAGCAGTGTTTAAATGTCGAAGCTGCTTTTCCCATTTTTACCCAAGAGACCGACTGTATATTGTGTTATTGTATTTGTCAGACTTGATTGTACCAAGTCCCTACACATGTTGTAATGCGCTTAGAGCCAAATATTTTTGTTTTTTGTAAGGGATAGGCGCAATATAAATACACTTTATTATTATTATTAAGTACTCATGCATCCCTAATCGTAGGGATGAAAGTTTAACAGGACCACAAAATGCTAACCTGAACAAAACCCATGAACCCGTCAAACTGAGAAAGGTGGTGTATGTATATGTGTGTGTGTGTGTGTGTGTGTGTGTGTGTGTGTGTGTGTGTGTGTGTGTGTGTGTGTGTGTGTATAAGGGGGGGGGGTTACATCTTACATATATATATATATATTTATTCCCCCCTCTGCTTCTTTACCTCTGTAAACTTGTAGGGGTAGTTATTTTTCGATAATGACCCAGCAACCAAACAAATAACGACCCAGCAACAGCCTGAATCCTCGATAGTGCAATGGGTTGAGAGGTTGTTCTGTTTCGGTACTACTTTTTGCGACTGAAAAGTTCAGAACGCTCTAATGTACGAAGTATACATCTCTGGAGCAAACAATACAAACATACCGCATTTAAATTAACAACTACAGGCCTGAACACATGAATCTCCATATAAAATCCATGAGTTCGGTTGTTTTCTGAATCTCATCTGCCGTGGCTCAAGCCGTTCATCACAAGCAATTTCCCAAGGCAAGTAACTCATACTTTGTCTAGCGACAAGAGTAGTTCCCCTTCTTTTCACTCAGTTCCTTCGACAACAGACTGCAATCCGACGGTCAGTTTTCAACAATATTTCATTTAATAAACAGATCACACGCAACCAAATGCACACATCTCATCAATTTAAACAACATAAAGGGGTTTCATACACTATTTTCCCCGGAAAACTGAACTTCATACAGTTTTTAACGTTGGAACACGGGTGCAAAAGTTCGTCTGCTAGTCCCATTTGACGAAAAAACATTACCCTAAGCGATACCAAAACATATACAGAACACACAATATCTGCCTTTGCCGCCACAGCAGAATAACAGCATATCTGTGTACTTGATTTTAGCCTAAAATAGGAAAACTGACAAGAAGTGTTAACAGAATGGAATGATTTGCACGGAACTATACAACCGCGCATTAATCGATCGCCTGCGCAGGTTGACTGGTTGAGAGAATAGGATTCGATCAAACTTTCGCAAAAAAACTCCTCTTTTCTTTGAATAACTGAAGAAAGGAGGAATAAAGAGGTTACACACCTCGTCTCAGTGATTATCAAAAATAATGGTCTCAGTTCGCGGTCATGAAAAAGCTCGCTAAAGCTCGCATTTTTCATGATCCGCTAACTTCGACCATTATTTTTGATAATCACTGAGACTCGGCATGTAACCTCTACATATATATATATATATAAAGTTGGCCAAAACATTATTGCAACAAATTTCAAACCCAAATTAAAGCATTAATTCCTGTGTCATTTTATTAACACTTTATATGCCAGAGAAGGCCGTTTACTTAACCTTCAGGATCACCTTTTGGATTAAATATTTCTTTTACAGGGATCACGTGACCGCCGCTCAAGTAAGGGTACCCTCAAAATCGACCAGACAAAAACGGAAGAGCCAAAAGAAAAAATCGACAAAAAATCACAATAGGCAAAACTTTGCAACTTTGACATACGAGAAGAAAGTCAAACCAATTATCTACCCTGAACGGATTATTTTGTTTTGCTACCTTGTGTATTTCGCGTGCTATGCTAGCCTATTCCTACTGATGCAGGTGACGATCACAAGAGCGGTCAAAAACGGAACGTTTTACGTCAATTTTTTATGGGTATCATGTCAAAAAGCGCTACATTTTAGCAATGACTTGGTGGATTGCTTTGAAACTTTCAGAATATTTTACCAACATACTAGAGATACTTTGGGCGAAAGTTTGGATCGTTACGTATTTATCCAGATGTGACGCAATGTTTCGGAAAATGTTGTTTAACTTGTCATAGGATTGTTCACTTGTATCCAAAAAATTCATGACTTTGCATATCTACAGATAAATGATTGATACAGATTCTGTCTAAGTTTCATTTCTGTGTAGCTGCTGGCATTAATTTGCTAGTCATGCAAACACATGAGGAAAAAATGGAACGTTCACGCTGTTTCGCGCTTACAGCTGTTATCGCTGCGTGCCTCTTAAAACATGCTACGGTAGCGTGTTTACTGGTCCAGCAAATTTGCGTCAGTGCTTACACGCACATAAAACTTAAGCAGTGTGTGTATCAATCATTTTTCTAAAGACATGCAAAGTCATAATTTATTTGGACCCAAGGGAACAATCCTATGACGAGATTAAAAACTTCTTTTGAAAAATTGCATAACATTTTAACAAACACCTGTAACAATCCATCATTTCGCTCGAAGTATCTCTAGTATGTTGGTAAAATATTCTGAAAGTTTCAAAGTAATCCACCAAGTCATTGCTAAAGTGCAGATTTTTTTTGTCATGATACCCCTAAAAAATGATGCAAAAAGTCCTGTTTTTGACCGCTCTTGCGATCGACACCTGCATCAGTAGGAATAGCATAGCACGCGAAATACGCAAGGTAGCAAAACAAAACAATCTGTTCATGCTACTAAAGTACAATTGTCAGTTTCCCTGTCACACTTTCAACACAAAAGAAAATATGCACAGATGATTCCTTTGTGGATTTAATGACGCTGTGAGCTCTTAAACATGTTTGTGGGGTAACTGCACTGCTAGTGCTACCAATACCATTAAACATTTCAGTGATGAAAAGGATACTTTGAATGGAATAACAATTTCCACCAAACAACCTGTCAAAATAGAACAAGCACTGTCCACTCCCAAAATGGAAGTAATAAAGATTACATCTGTTATTGTTAAACTGAACTGACCGTCAGGGTGTAAATGATAGCTGTGAAATTTTTGCCCACATTCTGTGTCAGTCTCTTCTTGAACGCTCTGGAAGCATCTTTGGGCCTGAAAACAAGGCAGGACAAATAACACAGTCAGATAATGGATTGTATTCTGTGTCAGTCTCTTCTTGAACGCTCTGGAAGCATCTTTGGGCCTGAAAACAAGTCAGGACAAATAACACAGTCAGATAATGAATTGTATTCTGTGTGTTCATATTCTTTTTACATTTAGTCAAGTTTTGACTAAATGTTTTAACATAGAGGGGGAATCGAGACGAGGGTCGTGGTGTATGTGTGTGTGTGTGTGTGTGTGTGTGTGTGTGTGTGTGTGTGTGTGTGTGTGTGTGTGTGTGTGTGTGTCTGTGCGTGTGTAGAGCGATTCAGACTAAACTACTGGACCGATCTTTATGAAATTTTACATGAGAGTTCCTGGGTATGAAATCCCCACACGTTTTTTTCATTTTTTCGATAAATGTCTTTTATGACGTCATATCCGGCTTTTTGTAAAAGTTGAGGCGGCACTGTCACACCTTCATTTTTCAATCAAACTGATTGAAATTTTGGCCAAGCAATCTTCGACGAAGGCCGGACTTCAGTGTTGCATTTCAGCATGGAGGCTTAAAAATTAATTAATGACTTCAGTCATTAACAAGAAGAGCAAACGCTCGATCGAGTCACTTTCGCAGTTCTGAATATTATATGAGGCATCAGATGGACAGGAAGAAATTGCTATTCACAACACAATGAGTCACGTTCACATAAAATTTGAGCCCGGTCACTTTTATAGTTTCCGAGAAAAGCCCAACGTTAAGTTGTGTGTTGCCGAACAGAAAAGGCTAGTTATCTCCCTTGTTTTTCTGATAACGTTCGTAAAAGGCTACAGATGTAAATACTTTGATGTAAAGAATAATCCTACAAAGTTTCAATCACATCCGATGAACTTTGTCAAAGATATAAAATGTCTAATTTTTCCTTTGACGCTGACCTGTGACCTTGAAAAAGGTCAAAGGTCAACGAAACCATCGTTAAAGTGTAGAGGTCATTGGAGGTCACGACTAAACAAAATATGAGCCCGATCGCTTTGATAGTTTCCGAGAAAAGTCCAACGTTAAGGTGGTGTCTACGGACGGCCGGCCGACCGGACAGACTAACACTGACCGATTACATAGAGTCACTTTTTCTCAAGTGACACAAAAATCTGAAAATTGTAATTAAAATTCTTTTTTTATAAAACGATAAAAATTACTTTTATTTTATTCTTCATCATGTTCTGATTCAAAAAACATATAAATATGTTATATTCGGATTAAAAACAAGCTCTGAAAATTAAAAATATAAAAATTATGATTAAAATTAAATTTCCGAAATCGTTTTAAAAACAATTTCATCTTATTCCTTGTCGGTTCCTGATTCCAAAAACATATAGATATATGTTTGGATTAAAAACACGCTCAGAAAGTTAAAATGAAGAGAGGTACAGTAAAGCGTGCTATGCAGCACGTACAGCGCAACCGCTACCGCGCTGAACAGGCTCGTCACTTTCACTGCCTTTTGCACTAGCGGCGGACTACGTTCAGTTTCATTCTGTGAGTTCCACAGCTTGACTAAATGTAGTAATTTCGCCTATGCAGCACTGCGAAACCACTACCGCGCAGAACAGGCTCGTCGGTTTCACTCCGTTATGCACAAGCGGCAGACTACGGTCATTGTGAAAAAATGCAGTGAGTTCATTCTGTGAGTTCCACAGCTTGACTAAATGTAGTAATTTCGCCTTACTTAGTTTTTTCACCACTCAACTGGTTGTGTCATTCAAGGAAAACATACAAAAGTGCAGGTGTTCACAAAAAGGACTTGATGTAAAATTTGTGACATTTTCATGATGTAAAATTTGTGACATTTTCATGATGTAAAATTTGTGACATTTTCATGATGTACAAGAAGAGCAAACGCTCGATCGAGTCACTTTCGCAGTTCTGAATATTATATGAGGCATCAGATGGACAGGAAGAAATTGCTATTCACAACACAATGAGTCACGTTCACATAAAATTTGAGCCCGGTCACTTTTATAGTTTCCGAGAAAAGCCCAACGTTAAGTTGTGTGTTGCCGAACAGAAAAGGCTAGTTATCTCCCTTGTTTTTCTGATAACGTTCGTAAAAGGCTACAGATGTAAATACTTTGATGTAAAGAATAATCCTACAAAGTTTCAATCACATCCGATGAACTTTGTCAAAGATATAAAATGTCTAATTTTTCCTTTGACGCTGACCTGTGACCTTGAAAAAGGTCAAAGGTCAACGAAACCATCGTTAAAGTGTGGAGGTCATTGGAGGTCACGACTAAACAAAATATGAGCCCGATCGCTTTGATAGTTTCCGAGAAAAGTCCAACGTTAAGGTGGTGTCTACGGCCGGCCGGCCGGACAGACTAACACTGAACGATTACATAGAGTCACTTTTTCTCAAGTGACTCAAAAATTTGTGACATTTTCATGATGTAAAATTTGTGACATTTTCATGATGTAAAATTTGTGACATTTTCATGATGTAAAATTTGTGACATTTTCATGATGTACAATTTGTGACATTTTCATGATGTAAAATTTGTGACATTTTCATGATGTAAAATTGGTGACATTTTCATGATGTAAAATTGGTGACATTTTCATGATGTAAAATTGGTGACATTTTCATGATGTAAAATTTGTGACATTTTCATGATGTAAAATTTGTGACATTTTCATGATGTAAAATTTGTGACATTTTCATGATGTAAAATTTGTGACATTTTCATGATGTAAAATTGGTGACATTTTCATGATGTAAAATTGGTGACATTTTCATGATGTAAAATTGGTGACATTTTCATGATGTAAAATTGGTGACATTTTCATGATGTAAAATTTGTGACATTTTCATGATGTAAAATTTGTGACATTTTCATGATGTAAAATTGGTGACATTTTCATGATGTAAAATGTGTGACATTTTCATGATGTAAAATTTGTGACATTTTCATGATGTAAAATGTGTGACATTTTCATGATGTAAAATGTGTGACATTTTCATGATGTAAAATGTGTGACATTTTCATGATGTAAAATTTGTGACATTTTCATGATGTAAAATGTGTGACATTTTCATGATGTAAAATGTGTGACATTTTCATGATGTAAAATTGGTGACATTTTCATGATGTAAAATTGGTGACATTTTCATGATGTAAAATTGGTGACATTTTCATGATGTAAAATTGGTGACATTTTCATGATGTAAAATTGGTGACATTTTCATGATGTAAAATTGGTGACATTTTCATGATGTAAAATTGGTGACATTTTCATGATGTAAAATTTGTGACATTTTCATGATGTAAAATTTGTGACATTTTCATGATGTAAAATTTGTGACATTTTCATGATGTAAAATTGGTGACATTTTCATGATGTAAAATTGGTGACATTTTCATGATGTAAAATTGGTGACATTTTCATGATGTAAAATTTGTGACATTTTCATGATGTAAAATGTGTGACATTTTCATGATGTAAAATTTGTGACATTTTCATGATGTAAAATTTGTGACATTTTCATGATGTAAAATGTGTGACATTTTCATGATGTAAAATGTGTGACATTTTCATGATGTAAAATTTGTGACATTTTCATGATGTAAAATTTGTGACATTTTCATGATGTAAAATTTGTGACATTTTCATGATGTAAAATTTGTGACATTTTCATGATGTAAAATTTGTGACATTTTCATGATGTAAAATTTGTGACATTTTCATGATGTAAAATTTGTGACATTTTCATGAAAGACATTGAAAACAAAGTCAGTCAATTGAGAATCAAACAAACAAGAATGGTAAGTTGTGAAAACATTTATGAAAAAACAAAACATAACAATCACAGGTACTTTCTACACCAGACAATTACCCTTGAGTAGCACATGTACACAGTAATCAGGGATAAAAGTTGATGATGCTTGAAATCAAACAAATTTGCAGGGAGTCTAGGTAGCCCTGATAATAACATTTACAAGGGTTGCTCTATTATTTTGACACCCTAAAGGGTTCAAAATTAGGAAAAACATCAGGAAGTCATTCCTGACTGCTGACAGTCTCATTGTCATGTCCTTGTTTTACAATCAAAATCAATTTTAAGCATTCTTTCTTTATTTGGTGTTTAACGTCGTTTTCAACCGTTCAAGGTTATATCGCGACGGGGAAATGGGATAGAGCCACTTGTTAATTGTTTTTTGTTCACAAAAGCACTAATCAAAAAATTGCTCCAGGGGCTTGCAACGTAGTACAATATATGACCTTACTGGGGGAGAATGCAAGTTTCCAGTACAAAGGACTTAACATTTCTTACATACTGCTTGACTAAATTCTTTACAAACATTGACTATATTCTATATAAGAAACACTTAACAAGGGTAAAAGGAGAAACAGAATCCGTTAGTCGCCTCTTACGACATGCTGGGGAGCATCAGGTAAAGTCTTCCCCCTAACCCGCGGGGAGTAATTTTAAGCATGATGTCTCCCCTATAACAATCCAGTTAAAAGTTTTGGTCACTTTTTCATCTCCACACCACAGCTTTTTTCTTTAGAAATGTGATATTTCTAATGTAGCTGAAAAGCTCACCCTTCATCTGTCTCATTGATGAGGTCACATACTTCCATGAAAAGTCCCCAGTTCTCTGTAGCCTGGGATCCATCAGTGGCACGCTCTGAAAACACATATTTGGTCAGAAGTTATCAACAACATCTACCACAAAGTAGTCAAATATATTATGTTTTTTTGTATTTTTGAGTTTGACCAAAATATGACATTTTACACAGATCCAGACACTCACCTCAGTGGTCCGAGAGACCGTGCCAGCAGTGGAAGTCAACACTGACTGTTGAGATCTGGGCAAAAAACCCTAAAATGTCATACTTTTGTCAAAAAGACAACATTTATGTATCAATCAATTTTAGCTATAATTCCTTTCACTTATTAACGATTGAACGCACACAAAAATATCTTTTGTAGTCTTGTCTAGCTGCCTAATTATGCGTTTTTGTCAGACTCTGATGTAACATGGCTCAAACAAGGATATTCCAATGTGCCACAGACATATTACATCATAATATGATCCACATGTGCTGGTATGTTCTACAAAAGCAGGTAATAGTGTGGAGAAAAGCGACTACAGGAATATTTTTGTCTTTTCTCCATATGCATTTTTCTTCTTAAAGTTCATAGAGTGAAGAAGAAGAGAAGGCGTAGAGAGCAGAATATATTATCTAAGTGTGTATTGAAACGGTGTGGAATTAAGATTCACACTCTAAAATCATATTTGTTCTTTCCCTTAGTAAATGGTTTGGAAATAGGTATGATCCAGACCTTTCTCATTGTTCTCTCACAGTAGAATTTAATTGGCTTTGACACGATGAACTGACTGGATTCAAGTCATGGAGGTCGGAGAGGCCAGTCTGTGAACCTTTTTCCCCCTCTCCCAATGTAACCTTTCTGTATTGACTTTTTAACCCCTAGGTCACTTCTCCTGTCACTAACCCCCTACACCTTTGTTTGTGTGCGAGGGCATTGTTTTGCTACATCCACCTCTCACCTCCCTCCTCCCCAACCCCCTTTTCTTGTTTGACCTGATTCTTTACTTCTATGTTGCTGTGCTTTTGTTAATAATACTTGTTACACACAGACGAACACACACACATAGACACACACACATAGACACACACACACACACACACACACTCTCTCTCTCTCTCTTAGTCATGGAAGGTATATGTTTGTTTGTTCGTTCATGGGCTGAAACTCCCACGGCTTTTACGTGTATGACCGTTTTTAACCCCGCCATTTAGGCAGCCATACGCCGCTTTCGGAGAAAGCATGCTGGGTATTTTTGTGTTTCTATAACCCACCGAACTCTGACATGGATTACAGGATCTTTTTCGTGCGCACTTGGTCTTGTGCTTGCGTGTACACAAGGGGGTGTTCGGACACCGAGGAGAGTCTGCACACAAAGTTGACTCTGAGAAATAAATCTCTCGCCGAACGTGGGGACGAACTCACGCTGACAGCGGCCAACTGGATACAAATCCAGCGCGCTACCGATTGAGCTACATCCCCGCCCTGGAAGGTATATAAGCTGTTCGTTTTTGAGGTTCGGGGGAATCTTGGCAACCAACCTGGCTTAAGTGTCTAAATGGTATACCGGACTTCCCACTCGAGTTACAGCATTGCTTCTGTGCCTGTGGAAAAGGTTGTGGGAGGGTCCCAACCTTAGCACCGAACGGTTGTGGGAGGGTCCCAACCTAGTACAAAGTATTTGTTGTCATCTCTAAGTTGTCCTCCGGGGTCTGAGCAACCAACCTGGCTTAAGTGTCTAAATGGTATACTGGACTGCACCCTGTGGACTGAACTATCAGGGTTGGACTCCGCCCTGTGGACTGAACTAACAGGGTTAAAAACAAACATTCCGCAGTCCCAGGTTACCACACAGCGAGTAAAGTGGAGTCGCTTTACTCTTTTACTTTTACTCAGGCCCCGAACCCTTGGAAGAAGTAGAGCCGGCGTTCCGTACGACGGAAGGGAGATAAACGCGCAAAACACTGGAGAAGATAAGGAAGAGTTACTGGGAATGGATGTACAAAAAAACCAAAATCGGTTCAGCGCTGAGAGCACATGTTGAATATTTTCATCTACCAGATTGTGTCCGGGGTCTACCTGAATATGCCCACCAAATTTGAAGCAGATCCATCGAGAACTTTGGCCGTGCATGGCGAACAGACAGACAGACAGACAGACAGACACACACAAGCCGTAATATATATTATATATAGACATGGTACTGGTAGTTGGTACTCCTTGAACGAAACATTACCACTACCATCAAGAACTGGATGACTGAGAACAAGTTGAAGCTGAACAGTGAGAAGACGGAGGCCCTTCTTGTTGGAACACGACAGAAGATTGCTTCCCTCACTGTGACCGACCTCCAGCTGGATGACGCGACTGTTCCATTCTCCCCTGCTGTCAAGAGCCTTGGCGTCTTTCTCGACTCCACTCTCTCCATGCAGACACACATCTCCTTCATCATCAAGACCTGCTTTTTCCACCTACAACGCATCGCCTCCATCCGTCGCTACCTCACCCATGATGCCTGTGTCAAGCTGGTTGTCTCCCTCATCTTCAGTCGTCTGGACTACTGCAACTCCCTTCTGGCTGGCCTCCCCGCCTCATCCATTCATGGCCTACAACGAGTCCAGAACGCTGCTGCCAGGCTGACGTTGAGGAAGACGAAGCGAGACCACATCACCCCCCTACTTCGCTCCTTGCACTGGCTCCCTGTCAACACCCGAATCTCCTACAAACTGTCCACTCTGGTCTACAAGTGTCTCAACGACTCTGCTCCCGAGTACCTTCAATTCTCCCTGGACCTGTACACCCAGCCCTCCGACCGTCCCCTTCATTCTGCTGCTGACCCAGTCCGCCTTCACATCCCTCGCTCGAAACTCGCATCTGCTGGTCAGCGTGCATTTCCCTCCGCGGGCCCCTCCGTCTGGAACTCCCTGCCGTTTGAGCTTCGCCAGAGCCCCTCTCTTGACGCGTTCAAGAGTAGGTTGAAGACTCAGTTCTTCCTGTAGCTGGCTGCGACTTTCATGTTCGACGTGATGTGTTGTGCCCCAAAAGACATTCTTATGCTGTGCTCTGTGAGAGGTGTTTTCTTTGTGTTTACAGTTGCTTGTTGTAAACTTGTATGTTTATCAGGGTTTGCTAGTGTGTGATAGGGTTCGTGTCCGTCTGTAGATGTTAGTTTCTTTGCTAGTCCTGTGTTGACAACTCTTCGACAAGCGCTTAGAACTGTACCCACTATAAGCTTCATATTGATATTGATTGATACCAGGCAACAAAAAACACACTTAAAAAACACAACGAACACATCTACATGAATATTTGCTGTACCTATAGCTTACTTTTGTCAGCACGCCAGTACTACGGAGTTGCGTGTTTTCATTGGGTTTGTGTTATTCTTTGAAGCCTGATGTACTTGATTAGTCATGTTCTGAGTCACGTCAACAAACTGGAAATGTTCCAACTTGAAGAAACATCTTAGGCTGGAAGACAGAGCTTTCACACAGCCAGCAACACATTTTAGTATTATCTTATTTGGATTTATGATGTTAATCACCAAAACAACGGAGGGGCGCGGCACAAGTGAAAAACGTAAACATAAGACGGAAATCACAAAGCGAGGTCGAAGATGATTGCTGTATAAGAAACCAAAAATAAGGTGCACACGTTGCACACTATCCAGAATGTCTCAAATATGACAGCAATGGAAACTGCAAACAAAAACCCTTAACTGTTTAAATAGTCTAAATTACGCATGTTTCTGCTCACCGATGAGCTGTCCCACTTGAGTTGTCAAAGGGTTTCCGTGCCCAAACAGAGCGGCCATTTTCACGAGTGTTGTTATCTGGGTCAAGTTACGTCACATCCGATGATAATGTCTGTAAATAATAAGCTGTTATTTTTTGCTCAACTCATCATCTGAAATCTTGCTGATTAATTTTCCCTTTCTAAAAAAAAGTATAAGGTATGAAAATACAGGTCCTCATTTTTACATTTTTGACCGGAAGTATGTGAGATCCCATAGCAACGTCCGCCATCTTGGAAGCTAAGCTGTTTCCGTCTGCTACTGATGAGAGGCGAATTTAAGTAAACGGGTTGACTTTTGATCGACAGATCAAACAAATCTTTGAGGTATGACAAAAATGAAAGCATTTCAACACATATGTTTTTCTTTTTTTACCACTTTCTTGTTCATTGTATGTAAGTTAGGCCCGTAAAAGTTATCAACGATAATAATATTCGGATATTGCATGCTGCCATTCTGGTGAATTTTTCAGGTAGGGTAGTGTCAGCCCCACACACAAACTACCAAGATGAGTCGTCTCTACGATACCGTGGAACCCTCCGTCATTGACGAGGAGATGCTAATGCGAGCTGTGGAGGAACAGGGCCCCAAAGAAGAGGCAGGCAAACTCGCAAAGATAGAAGGCATAGATTTTGGAGATGTCAGGCATTTGCGGTTGGACTTCAAAAGTGAGATTCGAACTTTTTTTCTTTTCAATGATTATTGATTAAGTTGACACAGTCAAATCAACTTCATATTGGATTTCATTATGCCAGTTTAGTTAGTTAGTTTTAGTTTGTTGGTATGTGTGTGTGTGTGTGTGTGTGTGTGTGTGTGTGTGTGTGTGTGTGTGTGTGTGTGTGTGTGTGTGTGTGTGTGTGTGTGTGTGTGAAAGAGAGTGCAGGAAAAAGAGAATGTGTGCACTGTTTTAAATTCAAGCAAATTCAAATGATTCAACACAGGATTAGTGGAACGATAAATTGTTGACAAAACAAAATGTTACAATTTTTTCAACAATTAGATGTTCGAATAACCTACAATTCTTGTTTATTGATTCTGAATTTTCAAACGTTAGCAGTCTATATGTTTGTTTGGATTTCAACACAGAAGACGTCTGGAAAGTAACACACTTTTTCCCCCACAGATATTCTCAAGATTGATGGCCTCTGGGAGTTTGTCAACCTGACAAAACTACAGCTTGACAACAACATCATTGAGAAAATAGAAGGCATTGATATGCTGGTCAACATTGTGTGGTTAGGTATGTTAACCAGCCTATTATTGTATGTATGTTACTATAGTATGTTGATGCAAATTAATGCATAAAAATTCATAGTCGATGCTTTTCTGGGATGAACAACTGAGTGTTTAAGGTGTGGTCAATAAATGCATAATAATTGCTATTGATACTCACTAACATCATAACATGCATGATTTAGGACAGTAAAAAAATGTTTGAAGCTGAATACTATTTAAATTTCTTTCCTAACGTACTACCAACACTGGCAACAGTCTTAATGCAAGTAGTTAAGTGGAAATATATAAATATATGTAAAAATATGTTCTCATGTGGAAAACCTGAGGATCATTTCCCCTTTATAAGTATATTAATTCCTTTTTAGCTCCTTGGCAATCAACTTTGCCTCCTCCTGTCTTTTTTAAGTTCAGTAGAACATAAGGTTTGACATGACTAAAAACGTTTGACATGACTAAAAACGTTTGTCAAAACAAAAAGAAAACACAACAGCAACCAGTTTCTGTCCATTCTTCACATTGTTGTCAGACAGTGGCTGTCCATTCTTCACATTGTTGTCAGACAGTGGCTGTCCATTCTTCACATTGTTGTCAGACAGTGGCTGTCCATTCTTCACATTGTTGTCAGACAGTGGCTGTCCATTCTTCACATTGTTGTCAGACAGTGGCTGTCCATTCTTCACATTGTTGTCAGACAGTGGCTGTCCATTCTTCACATTGTTGTCAGACAGTGGCTGTCCATTCTTCACATTGTTGTCAGACAGTGGTTGTCCATTCTTCACATTGTTGTCAGACAGTGGCTGTCCATTCTTGTTGTCAGACAGTGGCTGTCCATTCTTCACATTGTTGTCAGACAGTGGCTGTCCATTCTTCACATTGTTGTCAGACAGTGGCTGTCCATTCTTCACATTGTTGTCAGACAGTGGCTGTCCATTCTTGTTGTCAGACAGTGGCTGTCCATTCTTCACATTGTTGTCAGACAGTGGCTGTCCATTCTTGTTCAAATTGTTGTCAGACAGTGGCTGTCCATTCTTGTTCAAATTGTTGTCAGACAGTGGCTGACCTAATGAACTTAATCAGGATGACAAGGATAAGTGAGGAATCATGATGTCAAGTTTTGTTTCAGATTTGTCCTTCAATAACATTGAGGTGATTGAGGGCCTTGATGCACTGACCAAACTCGAGGACCTGACCTTGTACAACAACCGCATCAGTCGCATCGAGAACATGGACACACTGATGGCCCTCCAGGTCTTTTCTATCGGCAACAATGACCTCAAAGAACTGGAAACTGTAATCTGAACTTTTAAAGTCAAATACAGTATGTGTGTTTGTGTGCAAGTGTGTGTGGCTATGCATGCGGTAGTGTGTGGCTATGCATGCGGTTGTGTGTGGCTATGCATGCGGTTGTGTGTGGCTATGCATGCGGTTGTGTGTGGCTATGCATGCAGTTGTGTGTGGCTATGCATGTGGTTGTGTGTGGCTATGCATGCGGTTGTGTGTGGCTATGCATGCGGTTGTGTGTGGCTATGCATGCAGTTGTGTGTGGCTATGCATGCGGTTGTGTGTGGCTATGCATGCGGTTGTGTGTGGCTATGCATGCGGTTGTGTGTGGCTATGCATGCGGTTGTGTGTGGCTATGCATGCGGTTGTGTGTGGCTATGCATGCGGTTGTGTGTGGCTATGCATGCGGTTGTGTGTGGCTATGCATGCGGTTGTGTGTGGCTATGCATGCGGTTGTGTGTGGCTATGCATGCGGTTGTGTGTGGCTATGCATGCGGTTGGTCAGTGTTTTGACGTCCCTGCAATGGCTATCAGGACTGGTGTCTATGCATACGTGCATACTTTGTGTGTGTGTGTGTGTGTGTGTGTGTGTGTGTGTGTGTGTGTGTGTGTGTGTGTGTGTTCATGTGGGCATTTGTAAATGTGGAGGTACATGTAGGTTATTCTGCTTGTTAAGTACTAAAGTGAGTTTTACTTTTTAGTGTACTGAGGAAGCTGGGTTTTACAACTCTGTGGAAGCTAAAGACTGGGCATGGTAAATGTGGAGGTACATGTAGGTTATTCTGCTTGTTAAGTACTAAAGTGAGTTTTACTTTTTAGTGTACTGAGGAAGCTGGGTTTTACAACTCTGTGGAAGCTAAAGACTGGGCATGGTAAATGTGGAGGTACATGTAGGTTATTCTGCTTGTTAAGTACTAAAGTGAGTTTTACTTTTTAGTGTACTGAGGAAGCTGAGTTTTACAAATCTGTGGAAGCTGAAGACTGGGCATGGTAAATGTGGAGGTACATGTAGGTTATTCTGCTTGTTAAGTACTAAAGTGAGTTTTACTTTTTAGTGTACTGAGGAAGCTGAGTTTTACAAATCTGTGGAAGCTGAAGACTGGGTATGGTAAACGCATCCCTCCTGTGCATGTTCATCATCTTCAAAATGTACTACCTACACCTACAGGGTTGTTTCTAGAGAAGTATGGTGCAAACACATTTTAACGTCATGCTCATTTTAATGTCCTGTACCAGAAATTGAGCTTCAGTCAACAAAATGATCATTTCTTTGTTGGACTTGCTGCAGATATCATACCTCAGAAGGTTCAGGAAGCTAAAGACCCTGAATCTGAGCAACAACCCTTTCTGTGAACTGGATAACTACAAACAGTATGTGGCAGCATTCCTACCCGACCTAGAGTTCCTGGACTACAGACTTCTAGATGACCAGACAGTAAGTGTTGGCTACTTATGTACAAAACTGATGAGCGGTGTTGCCAAGAGACCAGCATTGCTGAGCTAGAAATACTGTGAGCTATGGGATTGCATTTTAGCATACAAATTGATTAATGAGTATGTTTATTAAAATTCTCAAAGTTCTAATTAAAATAAAATATTGATAATGTAATAGATCCAAAAGTGATTACATTTTATTCCTTTTCATTTACTGAATCCTAAAACATATAGATTTGTTTTGTTTATTCTGAAAATGTGCTCACAATTACAAAAAACATAGGTTAATTAGGTACTACGTTCTTATGCTTCGCTGAGAGGAGCGTGACTTGTCTTCACGTATGGCTAGCCAAGTCTTACTACATTTACTGCATGTAGTCTTGGTGATGACTGGTTTTTAGTGTTGATCTTTTAGTTTCAGGCCAACAGATTGATTCAATGTTTTTATATCGCTTCACACGACTTGTTATATTGTACACAGCCTTTATATCGCTTCACACGACTTGTTATATTGTACACAGCCTTTATATCGCTTCACACGACTTGTTATATTGTACACAGCCTTTATATCGCTTCACTCGACTTGTTATATTTGCATGTACACAGCCTGCAGGTAAAATTTTAGTGATTGTCTTAAACACACATCAATATTTTTGTTTGTTTGTGAGTTATTGGTTGGGTGTTTTTCTTTAGCAATGTAAAGCCGAGCGGTGGTAGCTTCACGGGAATATTAACTGTCTGTGTCTAAGATGTTACCGTGCATGCGGTTTTAAAAGACATTTGTCAGGATGGCATTCAAACCACACGCACCAGACGAACAGACGAACAAAATACAAAATCAACAAGAGTATTATAGGATTTCAAATTGTATTCAGACCAAAACAATCAAAACAAACATACGTGAGTTCTTCCATAGAAAGTATATCTATAAAGAATCTAGGTTGGCTCTAAACACAGTCTCTTCTTCTATACTAACAAATAAAATCTAAATCCTTAAACTGCTGAAAAATCGGGCATGACCCGTAGGTACCCTGGCGACTAAACTGACTCTTTGAAAACAAAACCTAAGTCCTAATCTGGATAAAAAATCGGGCAGGGGTTCGGGGCCTTGACAAAATCGAGTGACGCCACTCGATCACTGCTTGTTGGTAACCTTAGAGTAGCGCGCACTACCCTAATAAGCCTTGTGGTAACCGAGTAAACAGCGCGCACTGTTCACAATTGCTGGTTGGGACTGGAGCTACGATTTGAGGACGTGGTCAAGCACCAAGGCACAAAACCACACGCAACTCCTGAAAGACACTGTCGAGCAGATGGCATAGGGAGGTCTGCACCTTTTGTCCAACTCAATGACAATGTATCTTTCGGTGAGAGGCACCGAGCAGATGGCATAGGTTCCCGCACCTTTTGTCCAACTCAATGTATCTTTCGGTGAGAGGCACCGAGCAGATGGCATAGGTTCCCGCACCTTTTGCCCAACTCAGTGTATCTCTCCCCAGTGGTAGTTTTGATGACCCTGACTCTTCTTCTTCTTTTTCTTCTGCGTTCGTGGGCTGAAACTCCCACGTACACTCGTGTTTTTTGCACGAGTGGAATTTTACGTGTATGACCGTTTTTTACCCCGCCATTTAGGCAGCCATACGCCGTTTTCGGAGGAAGCATGCTGGGTATTTTCGTGTTTCTATAACCCACCGAACTCTGACATGGATTACAGGATCTTTTTCGTGCGCACTTGGGGGTGTTCGGACACCGAGGAGAGTCTGCACACAAAGTTGACTCTGAGAAATAAATCTCTCGCCGAACGTGGGGACGAACTCACGCTGACAGCGGCCAACTGGATACAAATCCAGCGCGCTACCGACTGAGCTACATCCCCGCCCACCCTGACTCTAAAACAGGGGAGACGCATGCTTCAGGCACTTATTAGGCACCCTACTCTCTCACACGTCTCCCGACCTCATGAGGACAGCGGCTTTTATAACTCACGGGGCTTCCTTCCACGTCACCCTAGCAGGACCAATGAGAATCCCGCTCTGGCAGCGCGGGAGCAAAAGGGAGGAGAGGTGGAGGGCTCCGAGCCTGCTGCCAGCCTCCTTACAAACTGAAGTTAAATTCCTCAAATATACACAAAAGCTCTTCTATTAAGAAAATCCACATGAAAAATGATGTACAAACATATGTCCTTAAACGACAAACCTTACAACGTATCCGTAGATACCAAACACTTGTAGGTAGACAAAAACGCAGACGAACTGCAAAACTTCCATTTACACTCTGTCTCTCAAAGACTGAGCAATTATGTCACACACACCAGTACTTCTTCTTTCTCTTCAGTTCACAAAACGTACACAAGACGTTCATATCAAACGGCAAATCCATGCCCATAAAACTGACCCGCAAAAACAACTCGTGCTCCAAGCACCAACGGCCTTTGCCATAACAAAAATCGTCTGCACACACCAGTCTCAATCGTCTTTGTACATTCGTACTTAGCCATATATATGATTAACATATAGCGCCTACATTCTTCTGAATAAATGAATACATGTATTGAATATACGAATGAAAGGGATACCGAGAAAAAGAATGGCAAGATAAAATAGAGAGAGAGGGAGAGAGAGAGAGAGAGAGAGAGAGTATGCGTTTGTGAGTATAGCAGCAAGAAACGTCAAGCCTGGCAATAAACAAACTAAAGAAGGGGGTGGAAAGAGAGGGTAAAAAGAACACGCCCCTCTTCACCAAACCTTCATAAAAACTGACTGTAAAACTTAACAAAGATGATCCTAAAACAAAAAGGGATGTTATTTGTTGTATCAAAAACGATGTAATTAAAACATCACAAGAAAAGGTAGGGCAAAGAAGATCCTAAAATCTCCAAGTCGAATCATTTCCTACAGCTACAGGGGGTGGGGGGGGGGGGGTAAAGTCCAGTTGCGGGAGGGGAGGGGAGGACTAGAACAAAGGCCCCTCTGTGGTCAGCTCGGCTTCCCAGGGCCAGCCAAGCTCGCCTCACCTACACATGTGAAAGTAATTAACTCGTTCGGTACCAAAGTTTTGCTAAGAGAAAGAGGAAAAACCCAATTCTGGTGCACACAAGTTGTCGGGTTAAAGTGACCTATTTATGCACTGGCGATTTGTACTGAATGCCCTTTTGTACTATTACAAGACTCTTATAGGGAAAATGACGGATATCAAACCAAACGTATGTGTACTGCACTTTTCTCCACAGCAGCAAAGGCGTGACAGGGCTGGTGAAAAGTCTTGATGTAAATTTTAAGAAAAATATATGGTACAATTTCCAAAGCTACTGTATGGACAATGCAAGCCACCCAACATATTTTCATATGGATAAAATAAAAACCATTGATCAAATGAGCTTCTAAGATGTTGAGTGAAGTTTCTGTGAGCTGACTTGATACTACAGGTATTAAGGTACATGCTTAAGCACTTATTTGTATTAGAGGTACCTTGGGTGATCGAACACCCTTTGGGCCATCCAACAGAGTCCCTGTATTACATGCAGATGTCCTCTAAGGCATATTTTGGTAAAGTTAATAGCAAAGGGACAAATGAAGGTGTACTCTCATGGAAGGTGTCCTTTCATCAGAGGGGCCTAATATCACAGGTACCACTGTAATTGTGACAGATAATTATGGCTGTGTCCCTGTTTTTCAGAAAGCTGCCGCCTACGAAAGACATCAAACACAGGTGGAAGAGATGATGGACAATGAGAAGAAAGCGCAGACCAAAGAAGAAGAGAATGAGAGGAAAGCAAAGGAGTACGAAGTACACAAGGTCAGTCTGTACACAAGGTCAGTCTTTACACAAGGTCAGTCTTTACACAAGGTCAGTCTTTACACAAGGTCAGTCTTTACACAAGGTCAGTCTTCAAAATGTCAACTTATTGTTTCGTGATGCTACACCAAGAGTGTGGAAATCAGTCATAATGGTTGGAACATCTTATGTACGTAAACATTAAGCTTATCAATAACTGGATGGGGGGGGGGGGGGGGGGGGTAGAGATAGGCTGAGAAAGAGGATTGGGGATGGGGGACAGGGCCGAGTGTACAAGAGAAAGGGATTGTACATTGCTTTTCGCAGTCTTCAGGGTGTTCTTGATATAGGCAGTAAGCCGCAGCACAGATACAAGCCTGCAGTGTTTGCTTCGCAATATGCTTTCACTGCACTGTGTGCAGTGTTTTAGTGGTAACACTTTAAAGGAACGGCAACGGCATCTCATTTCACTTGGTCCCAGGATGACTTGCTCCTCGGTGCTCCACCTTTCACATAATTCGTCATGAATTTGCGCAAAAAGGAACACAAAGCTAGAGATCCGAACGGGATCCCAGTTTCTAACAAATATCATCAGTCTTTTGCTGCTGTCATGATGTTCAATTTTATGCGTCTTAGCCAGCCAGCCAGCCAGCCAGCCAAATCAGCATTGACTGTGGGAGACACACCTCTCCAGTGCTCCAAACACAACCTTTGCAGCAATATTCACTGCATGCAGCGTATAAGCTTTTCCCAAGAAGTTACTACACAGTAACAATATTTGACAACTAGAGGAATACCCGGCTTCGCCAGGCATGTGTGAACATTTTCATCCACCAGTTTGTGCCCACTCAAAGGAAGGCAAGAACATACAGACAGACAAAAGCCGCCAGACCCCATTACAAACAGAACTCTACAATCCACAGGTGTTGCCTCCACACACACACACACACACACACAGAGAGAGACACAGAAGCCGTATATATATATCTATCTATATATATAAATATATAGAGATAGATGACTGTATTTTTCGATAAATAGATTCGACCTTTGCACTTTTACAGTGAGGACAACTTACGGGTACATGCAAGGAAAGCCCACAACTTCTAAGGCGAACAACTCTGCAGAGTCTGCTGTGAAGGGCGACGGTAGTCTCCCTGTCACACTCGACCCCCTTTGAATGAACTTTGTCCCCAAAGTTCCGAACCATGGACCCGCCAAGCTTAGGTTGGTGGAATGGGAACAGCACGAAAATGATTCAGTGGCCATAATGCCATTCCTGAACATATGTCGAGTCCCATCCCTGTCGACGACGTCAAATGTAACCGAGTGCCGAAACACCACAATCACCTTTGAAGGCGAAGTCCTCTCAAACGGGATTGAGAATTTTAGAGCTTATTTCTAAGCCCTATATTAACTGTTATGGCTTTTCAGAGGCCAGAACATACAGACAGACAAAAGCCGCCAGACCCCATCACAAACAGAACTCTACAATCCACAGGTGTTGCCTGCACACACACACACACACACACACACACACACACACACACACACACAGAGAAGCCGTATATATCTATATATATATACGACTAGTGTCTGTGTGTCTGTGCGCAATGCACGGCCAAAGTTATCGATGGATCTGCTTCAAATTTGGTGGGCTTATTCAGAGAGACCCCGGACACAACCTCATCGATGAGATATTTCAACACGTGCTCTCAGCGCTGAACCGATTTTGTTTTTTTTGCTGAACCAATTTTGTTTTTTTTGTCTGGATCCACTACCAGTAACTCTTCCTTATCTTCTCCAGTGTTTTCAGCCACGATTATTTCCCTTCGTCTGTGCGGTGCCGGCATAGCCGGGTATTCGGATCGACTTCTTCCCGGCGCAGCCGTACCCGGCGAAGCGGGTATTCATCTAGTATATATATGTATATCTATATCTATAAATATATAGAGATAGATGACAGTGTATTTTTCGCGTGGCTATAAATTGATTCGACCTTTGCACTTTTACAGTGAGGACAACTTACAGGTGCAAGGAAATTGTTCTGGACAGTGCAGTGACATTCTAAAAATAGTAACGTAGTAACAGGAATATAGATTGACGCCACATGAAGGAAGGGAGATAAACGCAAAACACTGGAGAAGATAAGGAAGAGTTAGTCAGGGAATGGATCTGGGAAGATGAACAGAAAAACCAAAATCGGTTCAGCGCTGCGCGCTGAGAGCACGTATTGAAAATTCTCATCGACCAGGTTGTGTCCGGGGTCTACCTGAATATGGCCACCAAATTTGAAGCAGATCCATCGAGAACTTTGGCTTGGCATAGCGAACACACACACACACACACACACAAACACACACACACACACACACACAGACAGACAGACAGACACAGGTCGTATATATATATAGATGAAGAGAAACAGTAACTGTGTCAACTGACAGCTGACTTTGATGCCTTCTCCAACACTCACACTGCTCAAGTAAACTGTGACAAATTTATCACATTTAAGAAACAAATTCACATCCAAGGAACCTCTAAGATAGACATTAAAATGCTTGACTGGTCCTACCAACATGCATTTTTATATTTAGTCAAGTTTTGACTAAATATTTTAACATCGAGGGGGAATCGAAACGAGGGTCGTGGTGTATGTGCGTGCGTGTGTGCGTGCGTGCGTGTGTGTGTGTGTGTGTGTGTAGAGCGATTCAGACTAAACTACTGGACCGATCTTTATGAAATTTGACATGAGAGTTCCTGGGTATGAAATCCCCATACGTTTTTTTCATTTTTTTGATAAATGTCTTTGATGACGTCATATCCGGCTTTTCGTGAAAGTTGAGGCGGCACTGTCACGCCCTCATTTTTCAACCAAATTGGTTCAAATTTTGGTCAAGTAATCTTCGACGAAGCCCGGGGTTCGGTATTGCATTTCAGCTTGGTGGCTTAAAAATTAATTAATGACTTTGGTCATTAAAAATCGGAAAATTGTAAAAAAAAATAAAAATTTATAAAACGATCCAAATTTACGTTTATCTTATTCTCCATCATTTGCTGATTCCAAAAACATATAAATATGTTATATAATCGGATTAAAAACAAGCTCTGAAAATTAAATATATAAAAATTATTATCAAAATTAAATTGTCCAAATCAATTTAAAAACACTTTCATCTTATTCCTTGTCGGTTCCTGATTCCAAAAACATATAGATATGATATGTTTGGATTAAAAACACGCTCAGAAAGTTAAAACAAAGAGAGGTACAGAAAAGCGTGCTATCCTTCTTAGCGCAACTACTACCCCGCTTTTCTTGTCAATTTCACTGCCTTTGCCATGAGCGGTGGCCTGACGATGCTACGAGTAAAATGGCATTGCGTTCAGTTTCATTCTGTGAGTTCGACAGCTACTTGACTAAATATTGTATTTTCGCCTTACGCGACTTGTTGTTGTTATGTGTTTATTAATTCTTTTGAAAGGACAATTGCAATGTTATCATCTATTTTTGAACTTGGATGTTTCAGAAAGCCTATGTGGAACTGTTGAACGGGCCCGAGCTGTTCGACAGCATGTACTCCGAAGATCCAGAGGGCCTGAAGCTAAAACAAATGCCTGGTGTCGATGAGATTCTTGTTGTATATCCTTTTTCTTCAAACATATTCTGTTTACCGATGAAATGTTGGCAATGAATGTTCCAAATGTAATAGTTTCTGAGCTCATACAGTACTTTATTCCACTTTAATTAACATGAGCATTTCTGCTAATGGATTTTTCCGGAAATGACTGTCAGGTTTTTAAGCGGTGAGGCAGAGTAAGAGCCCCTTTTACAGACCCAAGCTTTTCAAAGCAAGGCGAAGCAACTAGCAGGCTACTGGCAGGTTTTAACCTGCAATTGTGATGAACAAATGATATAACTCTGATGTGTATATTATGCAGTGTGGTCCTGATATGATACCCTTTTCTTTCGAAATTATGCACATTAGAGACACGCTTTGCCGCTGTTTGCTTGTCGATCACTGGCTGTGATTGCTAAGCACGTGTGTTTTCCTAAACTCACGTGACCTTTATCTGTCACCAAAAAAATATGTGCAGAAATGATTCAGGTTAAACAGACCCTGATGGGGTTGGGTGCCAGAAGATTTGTTCCGGATTTGTTTAAGGGCAGTTTCCCTTAACTCCTGTGCACATTCGGTGAGAAGTTCAGCGCCATCTGCCAGCAAATCTTTGAGTACGGCCTGCAGGAGCACACAAGGCGAGAGGGTGAGGTGAACCAGTTCTGGGAGAGTGTGGAAGAGGCCAAGACAGAGAACAAAGACATGGGAATGAAGGCAGTGGACGAGTTCCTGCTGGAAAAGAAGCGGGTGAGTTGATACTTGACCCAGTCAAAATCACATTCTGAGTTAGAAATCAGTCCAAGGAGAATAACGTGTGATAGGGTGCAAATGAAAGGCTTGATACTAAATTTGACATTCAGATATTAACTAAAAAAGAAAGCTCATCAACTGTTCACTTTTATAAGTCTTGTGTTGGTTTCTGCATAAAGTACACGTGTCTAAAGCCTGATATGAATTGGGTGAAGTCTATGGCATTGAATTTTCTGCATAAAGTACACGTGTCTAAAGCCTGATATGAATTGGGTGAAGTCTATGGCATTGAATTTTCTGCATAAAGTACATGTGTCTAAAGCCTGATATGAATTGGGTGAAGTCTATGGCATTGAATTTTCTGTAAAAGGACTTTGCAAGGTGTGAAGTCAACTTAACCGGCTCAATTAAGGAATGCATTTACATCAATTAAGGAATGCATTTACATCAATTAAGGAATGCATTTACATCAATTAAGGAATGCATTTACACTAATCAATGATAACAGATTTAGGAATGAAGCTGTATCCTGGCAGGCTGATCAGTGCTGAGTTTGAACAAATGTGCCAAATGGGTAAAGGCGTTTGCTTGTGCGTGCACTAAATGAAATAGACGCCACTGTCAATGTTTTGGGTATGTGTTTGTCACTTTGAAATCCAACAGCCAAAGACTGTCAATTTAAACAGAGCGTCTTTTTTATTTTTTTATTTATTTAAAAGAAAGAAAAATTACCCTTGTGGAACAGCATTTATTATAATTGATTGTATGTTGTATTGAATATGTTTGTATCCGTCATATCCACTCTATTATCATCTGACTTCTATGCATCGCATGACAAATTGTAAAATTGCCTGAATAAAACATCTTTGAAGAAAGAAAAAATAAATAAATAAACATAGCGTCTTTTAATTAAAATCCACTCGTGTGTTTCAGCTGTTCGCAGAACTGACCCATGTATCAGACCCTAAGCTGCTGGAGCAGAAGGTGAACGAGTACAACGCACATGTGACAGAACTGTGGGACACACTGATGGGCCTGGAAGTGCAGCTTGTGGATCAGCTGGAGGTAAGGTCAAGGTCAAGGCACACACAACACTTACTTCAGGCTTCCTGCGCTATCATTTCAAGACTGACAGTAGTTTTTCCACACTTTTCAAGGAGAACTTTCCAAAGCGCCTCCAGCAAATTCAAAACTCAACACATTTTTTTTCTTCACACAGTTAACATATTCGTTACTTAGGATTTCTTTTTTAAGGAGTTTTTAAGGAGGTGGAAGGGGCGGGGATGTAGCTCAGTCGGTAGCGCGCTGGATTTGTATCCAGTTGGCCGCTGTCAGCGTGAGTTCGTCTCCACGTTCGGCGAGAGATTTATTTCTCAGAGTCAACTTTGTGTGCAGACTCTCCTCGGTGTCCGAACACCCCCGTGTGTACACGCAAGCACAAGACCAAGTGCGCACGAAAAAGATCCTGTAATCCATGTCAGAGTTCGGTGGGTTATAGAAACACGAAAATACCCAGCATGCTTCCTCCGAAAACGGCGTATGGCTGCCTAAATGGCGGGGGAAAAAACGGTCATACACGTAAAATTCCACTCGTGCAAAAAACACGAGTGTACATGGGAGTTTCAGCCCACGAACGCAGAAGAAGAAGGAGGTGGAAGCCGCAGGGTTATTTTTACTTACATTCAAGGAAATACAGGAGCTTTGAAAATGACTCAGAATTTAAGGAGATTTAACGAGCATAAGATCCCTGTATTCACAATACAAATTGTATTCTGGGTCCTTTGGAGGTTTGTTTGTTTATTTGTTGCTTAACGTCCAGCCGACTACGCAGAGCCATATCAGGACGAGGAAGGGGGGGATGAAGGGGGCCACTTGTCAAGCGATTCCTGTTTACAAATGCACTAACCCATTACTTGTGTCCCAGCAGGCTTTAGTAAAACTAAATTAATACCTACAGGAAGATTACCAGTTTCCAGTATGTTAAAATAGGCTTAACCTATCTACTGCTGGACTTACATCAGAACACTAACAGATTAAACTATACATGAATCGCGAGACAAGCGGCAAGAGAAGAGATTTTTGGAAAAAATACAGGTGAATGAGCAAGAAGGCAGAAAAAAGAAAAGAATTCATGAAGAAAAAGAGAGCATGACAGGAAAGAGGAACCAAAAATCTACCTAACAGCAAATTAGAAAGCTCCTGCGGTTCCAAAAACAGGAGGGGCCTTTAATTTCATAACCGCAGTGCCCCACTGCGGGACCTTTGGAGGTACGAACAAGGTAAAAATATCTCAACAGCAAAAGGCTGATTACATGTGTTTACACATTTTCTGAATTTTCAGCAACTTTCTTGCTACTTATTTGTTGCAGGAGGTGCTCCAAAACTTTGACCGCAACATGCAAGACTTGGTTTCAACCTTCATTGAATATCTGCAAGGCTTCCTTGCACAGGCTCGTGATGTAGAAAACCTTCACAATGAAAAGATGATGGAGATCGCACAAATCACACTTGACAAGGTGGCAAAGAATGAGTTTGATGAGGAAATCTCTGAAGAGCTTAGAATGGTGAGTTGAAGTCAAAGAAAACAAGTAGACGTTCAGTAAAGGCAAAAGAGCCTTTAAACTAACAAATTCTGAAGTTAAGAATAAGTTCAACCTTTTTCAAAGTTTGCAAGAATGCATTGTACAAAGTAGAAAATAAGATTCAAGTCCTTTTTGTACTTTCTTTATATGTACCAACCTATCTGTTGGTAACTTAATTGTTTTTATCTGGAGACCTTGTTTTCTAAATACCAACCTATCAGTTGATAATTTAGTTTTTTTTATCTTGTGACCTTGTTTTCTAAATACCAACCTACCCCCCGCGGGTTAGGGGGAAGAATTTACCCGATGCTCCCCAGCATGTCGTAAGAGGCGACTAACGGATTCTGTTTCTCCTTTTACCCTTGTTAAGTGTTTCTTGTATAGAATATAGTCAATGTTTGTAAAGATTTTAGTCAAGCAGTATGTAAGAAATGTTAAGTCCTTTGTACTGGAAACTTGCATTCTCCCAGTAAGGTCATATATTGTACTACGTTGCAAGCCCCTGGAGAAATTTTTTTATTAGTGCTTTTGTGAACAAGAAACAATTAACAAGTGGCTCTATCCCATCTCCCCCTTTCCCCGTCGCGATATAACATTGAACGGTTGAAAACAACGTTAAACACCAAATAAAGAAAGAAAGAAAGAAAATACCAACTTATCAGTTGATCTTAAGTTGTTTTTATCTTGAGACCTTGTTTTCTAAATACCAACCTATCAGTTGATAATTTAGTTGTTTTTATCTTGAGACCTTGTTTTCTAAATACCAACCTATCAGTTGATAATTAAGTTGTTTTTATCTTGAGACCTTGTTTTCTAAATACCAACCTATCAGTTGATAATTAAGTTGTTTTTATCTTGATACCTTGTTTTCTAAATACCAACCTATCAGTTGATAATTTAGTTGTTTTTATCTTGAGACCTTGTTTTCTAAATACCAACCTATCAGTTGATAATTAAGTTGTTTTTATCTTGATACCTTGTTTTCTAAATACCAACCTATCAGTTGATAATTTAGTTGTTTTTATCTTGATACCTTGTTTTCTAAATACCAACCTATGAGTTGATAATTAAGTTGTTTTTATCTTGATACCTTGTTTTCTAAATACCAACCTATCAGTTGATAATTAAGTTGTTTTTATCTTGATACCTTGTTTTCTAAATACCAACCTATCAGTTGATAATTAAGTTGTTTTTATCTTGATACCTTGTTTTCTAAATACCAACCTATCAGTTGATAATTTAGTTGTTTTTATCTTGAGACCTTGTTTTCTAAATACCAACCTATCAGTTGATAGGTCTGGGTGGCCGAGTGGTAACGCACTTGCGCTCGGAATCGAGAGGTTGCGTGTTCGACCCTGGGTCGGGCCGCTATTTTCTCCCCCCTTTCCTAACCTAGATGGTGGGTTCAAGTGCTAGTCTTTCGGATGAGACGAAAAACCGAGGTCCCTTCGTGTACACTATATTGGGGTGTGCACGTTAAAGATCCCACGATTGACAAAAGGGTCTTTCCTGGCAAAATTGTATAGGCATAGATAAAAATGTCCATCAAATACCCGTGTGACTTGGAATAAAGGCCGCGAAAGGTGAACATTCGCCTAACAGGCTTGAGGTTTGCTGGTCGATGTGAATGCGTGATATATTGTGTAAAAAATTCCATCTCACACGGCATAAAAGCGCTTTGAACTTCGGATAAGGCGCTATATAAATAAAATAAAGAGAAAGAGAATAATTTAGTTGTTTTTATCTTGATACCTTGAAAGAAGACTATTTGGAGCACTCGAAAGGTGAGGGGAAAGTTGTAGACTAATTTTACTGGCGTAGCTTCAGACGTATTTTACAAACATGTGTCTATTTTCCTTTTCAGTTGTTCGTGGACAAAGACACAATCATGAACGCTGTTTCTACTTCCCACGATGCCCACCTGATGAAAATCGACAATAAAGAAGATGATATCGTCACACGCATTAACAACTGGTTGAAAAATATGATCGAAACCATTCACGAGGAACAGGAAATCAAGCGTAACCGATCAAGAGTGACAGAAATCAACCATCTCATTGACCATCTGCGGGAGGAGATCGACAACCTTGAAATGGTGACTGGCCCGAACTACTGAGCAAAGACAGCAGAAGCACAACAAAGACTGCCAAAGGAACATTTACAGCGGGTTCTTCTTTTGTGCATAGGAGATGTTTTGTGGTTATAATAACCCAATGGACACAATATGGATAACCCAATGGACACAATATAATAACCCAATGGACACAATATGGATAAGCAAAATGCTGTTGTGTTACAATTGTTCAATGTACCATTTCTCATTCTGTGTAGCTGTGGAAATAATGGTTTGCTGATGAGAGTAAAACGCAGAGTAGTGTTATGATTTTCCTTTCCATCCAAGTGCTTTGAACTGCTCAGGTCGTAAGTTGTGACTATTTCGATGCTCAAGAAAAACTGGAAATGAACGTTAGTAAATTGCAGGGGCAAACTAGAAACAACACCAACAACAGGAAAGACAACAACTAACCCTAACCCTAACCAACAACAGGAAAGACAACAACTAACCCTAATATGAAAGAAAATATCACACTAGATGATCCAAAGAAAACATTTAAAAACAATTTCAAGACTGATGTTCACTTTTATTTTCAGGCATCCTGAGGCAATCTATTGGGGGATTCTTGTGTACATAACATTCTTACATTCTTGTGAGTGGTAACAATCATCATTCACAACAATCAAATCATACTGTAAATACTTTTCTGTCATGGCATATTCTTATATGCTGAAAACAAAACTTGAATAAATGTATATTTTGAAATGTCGTCTGTGCTCATTGACAGTGCTCTACTCTACTAACAAATGTTTCAGGGGAAAGATTACCAGCAACTCCTGAATCTTTTCTTCAAACACAACAAAAACTGGTATCTTTCAGCATGCAAAAAGGTATTCTAGCATCATCTCATCAGCATTTAATTTTGTTTGTAGAAATGTTGAAAAATCAATGCTCGGACAAGGAACACTCATACAAATCTGCACCACCTGAATAACATAGAACACATCAACTTATTCATGCCTTACACATTCAGAAAATTCATATCACTTACACCTTGGTATTCCTTATATTGTTAGCCTTGCTTACACTGAATTCAACTTTTGTGCACTACTTTTATTTCAAAAGAACACACAGCCTTAAAAAAACTAAAAATGCCAAAGCCTAAAGAGGCTCAAACAAAGTTCTCACTAGTTTGATAAATACGCTGTACAAAGTATCACACGTTAAAAAGCACCTCAATATCAGAGTCACTGAATGGCTAAGGAACTCAATATCAGAGTCACTGAATCTTTCTTTATTTGGTGTTTAACGTCGTTTTCAACCATTCAAGGTTATAAGAGTCACTGAATGGCTAAGGAAGCTTTTTGTCGCACTGTCGTGTTCTCGCTGCACCAATGTACAAAAAGAGTGGAAGCTGCCAGTCTTGACTGAAGTTGGTATTTTTCTAAGTCATGGTGCCACTCCACATTGCCCCATCTCCTGGACTGAAATATGAATTCATTATATTAAAACAACAAGAGAACACAAAAGTAACCAGGTTTGGTACATTCTTAATCAATATTTCTACAGCTTGTTGCTGCCTTCATGGATATGACGTCACATTTCCGCGTGCTCTCTCTCTCTCTCTCTCTCTCTCTCTCTCTCTCTGATTGGTTGTTAGAAAAGGCGTCGGCTTAAACCTCTATCCTTGAAAAATAAAGTTCCATCATCTCTCTTTCTCTCTCTCGGTACAACCTCCCTCCCTCTCTCTTTCTTTTTTTTCATTATATTGAGTAACAAGTCGATTAAAACTTTCGCATTCCCTCTCTCTCTCTCTCTCAAGGATTGGTTGTAAGAAAAGGCGTAGCCTTAAACCTCTATCCTTGAAAAATAAAGTTCCATCATCTCTCTCTCTCTCTCTTTCTCTCTCGGTACAACCTCCTTCCCTCTCTTTCTTTTTACATTTAGTCAAGTTTTGATTAAATGTTTTAACATAGAGGGGGGAATCGAGACGAGGGTCGTGGTGTGTCTGTAGCTGTGCGTGTGTGTGTGTAGAGCGATTCAGACGAAACTACTCGACCGATCTTTATGAAATTTTACATGAGAGTTCCTGGGTATGATATCCCCAGACGTGTTTTTTTCATTTTTTCGATAAATGTCTTTGATGACGTCATATCCGGCTTTTTGTAAAAGTTGAGGCGGCACTGTCACACCCTCATTTTTCAATCAAATTGATTGAAATTTTGGCCAAGCAATCTTCGACGAAGGCCGGACTTTGATATTGCATTTCAGCATGGAGGCTTAAAAATTAATTATGACTTTGGTCATTAAAAATCTGAAAATTGTAAATAAAATTATTTATTTATCAAACGATCCAAAATTACTTTTATTTTATTCTTCATCGTGTTCTGATTCCAAAAACATATAAATATGTTATATTCGGATTAAAAACAAGCTCTGAAAATTAAAAATATAAAAATTATGATTAAAATTAAATTTCCAAAATCGTTTTAAAAACAATTTCATCTTATTCCTTGTCGGTTCCTGATTCCAAAAACATATAGATATGATATGTTTGGATTAAAAACACGCTCAGAAAGTTAAAACGAAGAGAGGTACAGTAAAGCGTGCTATGCAGCACAGCGCAACCGCTACCGCGCTAAACAGGCTCGTCACTTTCACTGCCTTTTGCACTACCGGCGGACTACGGTCATTGTGAAAAAATGTAGTGCGTTCAATTTAATTCTGTGAGTTCCACAGCTTGACTAAATGTAGTAATTTCGCCTTACGCGACTTGTTTTCATTATATTAAGTAACAAGTTGATTAAAACTTTCGCATTCTCTTATTACACTTTGCTCATCATCTGCACCTAAGCTATGATCTTTCAGGAGTAAATGGAAAACCTACTCACTGTTGATACAAACAACACAGAACTTTTTTGTTTCTTACCAACCCTTTTCAGATTCCTTGTATTTCTAACACACACACACACACACACACACACACACACACACACACACACACACACACACACACACACATACACACACTCATGAAGAGCTATATAAGGTAAAACTCAAAGAAAGGAACCTGAAAGATCTGTTCCAATGCAGCCAACTCAAAAGCCTTCTCTACCGTGATGTGACGGTCCATAAGGGCCATGACCAGCAATAAGGACTTGATGGTATCAACTGCATAATGGTAACCTGAAAACAGCAGTGTCGAGGCTTTCAAGAACCAATAATCAAATAGGTATAACAAAGCAAAACAGAGTGCACATGTGCATATAGAAACATTATGAGGATATGCTCTTCTACTCTTGATAGAAACATTATGAGGATATGCTCTTCTACTCTTGATAGAAACATTATGAGGATATGCTCTTCTACTCTTGATATAATTGATTGTTTTGAGGGTTGGCATGACTGGTAACCATCTAACTTTCCTTACTGATAAGCATCTAATCTTCTTATGTGTGTGTGTGTGTGTGTGTGTGTGTGTGTGTGTGTGTGTGTGTGTGTGTGTGTGTGTGCACAATATTGTATACTGCAAACACAAAAAAGGTAGACAGCATACTAGGGGCAGTTTCAAAATAGCATGCAACTTTCCCTATCATATACCTTTTTTATTACATTTAGTCAAGTTTTGACTAAATGTTTTAACATAGAGGGGGAATCGAGACGAGGGTCGTGGTGTATGTGTATGTGTGTGTGTGTGTGTGCGTGTGTGTGTTCTGTGCGTGTGTGTGTGTAGAGCGATTCAGAGTAAACTACTGGACCGATCTTTATGAAATTTTACATGAGAGTTCCTGGGTATGATACCCCCAGACGTTTTTTTCATTTTTTGGATAAATGTCTTTGATGACATCATATCAGGCTTTTTGTAAAAGTTGAGGCGGCACTGTCACACCTTCATTTTTCAATCAAATTGATTGAAATTTTGGCTAAGCAATCTTCGACGAAGGCCGGACTTTGGTATTGCATTTCAGCTTGGAGGCTTAAAAATTAATTAATGACTTTGGTCATTAAAAATCTGAAAATTGTAATTAAAATTATTTTTTTATAAAATTATGTTCATCTTATCTTTCATTATTTTCTGATTCCAAAAACATATAAATATGTTATATTCGGATTAAAAACAAGCTCTGAAAATTAAAAATATAAAAATTATGATTAAAATAAAATTTCCGAAATCGATTTAAAAACAATTTCATCTTATTCCTTGTCGGCTCCTGATTCAAAAAACCATATAGATATGATGTTTGAATTGAAAACACGCTCAGAAAGTTAAAACGAAAAGAGGTACAGAAAAGCGTGCTATGCAGCACAGCGCAACCACTACCGCGCTAAACAGGCTCGTTAATTTCACTGCCTTTTGCACAAGCGGCGGACTACGGTCATTGTGAAAAAATGCAGTGCATTCAGTTTTATTCTGTGAGTTCCACAGCTTGACTAAATGTAGTAATTTCGCCTTACGCGACTTGTTTCATTTAAAATGATCTGTTTTTAGCAGTGTTAAAAAGCATAAAATGTAAATCTATGGAGCCTCCAATTAAAAATATCAGCAAATCATATTACCAAGCAGTGCCCAGTCACTGTAAGCCATCAGGTGTCGTCGAATGATGTCTTTGGAGTCATTGGTGATGAGTGGCGGAGCAATGTCGTATGTTGATTCCACCGAGATCTGGTACCTAAGATTTCAAAACTTTGTACATGACACAGGCATTTTGTTACATAATATTCAACATCATTAAAAAATCCTCACCTGCATTTATTTTCTCGCAATAATGAAAAAGCCATTTTTTGGTAAAGAGCAAGAGCATTATATAGCAGTCATTGATAAAGTAATAAACATCAAATACAAAACACGAAAACTACACAAAAATGTCCACATGATGAATTTTGTATCATTAAATAAACCGTGATGTACCTGTCTCGTGCCCACTGCAGTATAGGTTCCCATTCTGCTGTCTGTAGTTCTTGTAGTTCATCTGGTTCTTCCATTCTGTAACTGGAAAAAATTAAAAATAACAGCAACTAAAACAGCTATTCCATTTTCGTCATCACCCCAACAAATTTTGACTGAAGCTACAAATCAGAACACAGACGCTACAAATCAGAACACAGAAGCTACAAATCAGAACACAGAAGCTACAAATCAGAACACAGAAGCTACAAATCAGAACACAGAAGCTACAAATCAGAACACAGAAGCTACAAATCATAACACAGAAGCTACAAATCATAACACAGAAGCTACAAATCAGAACACAGAAGCTACAAATCATAACACAGAAGCTACAAATCAGAACACAGAAGCTACAAATCAGAACACAGAAGCTACAAATCAGAACACAGAAGCTACAAATCAGAACACAGAAGCTACAAATCAGAACACAGAAGCTACAAATCAGAACACAGACGCCCACGGACAAATTGCGAATCTTCTTTGCAACCAAGGAAATATGTTGCAACGAGAAGCCTTTTTCTTCTTCTGTGTTCATTGGCTGAAATAGCCAAGTACACTGGTGTTTATTGGCTGAAATAGCCAAGTACACTGGTGTTTATTGGCTGAAATAGCCAAGTACACTGGTGTTTATTGGCTGAAATAGCCAAGTACACTGGTGTTTATTGGCTGAAATAGCCAAGTACACTGGTGTTTATTGCACGAGTGGGTTTTTACCCTGCCATACGCCCATTTTCTTTGGGGGATCATTTTCTTTGGGGGATCATATTCTTGATGATGTTTTTTTAATTTGTTCATTTTTGCTTCATTGACACGTAAAAAGTTTGTTAATGTGCTCCTGGGTCATAACCCTCTCTTCCGCTCAAAACACAGTAGCTGTAATTGGAAGATGCAACCAACCTTACTGTAAACTTACCAAATGGTGTCTGTTTCAAGGAAATGGACAATCTCTTCTGTGAGGTTTTCTCTTGTTTTTCGAAGGGGATTGTCAAGGGCTGTATTACTGAGGTTTGTCTGGAAAAAGATGTTTTGGGTGAAAACTAAAAATGTTCAAACCGTAAATTTAGTGTTCAATGCTGTCCAATTATAAGTCACCATACATATTTAAGCATATATATTCACAACACAGATCGTTTTTAGATTTCAAAACCAGACCATATTACCATTTTTCTCAAAAGTAAAAATGAGGCCTTTTTTTTTCATCAGCCACCATATTAACATTGAAAACTCAGCAGAAGCCAAAGCAGAGACAGTGAAAATTAGGAATAGGAAAGTCATACTTTCACACAACATTAATTCTCACCAAGTGCATTCCATGTCTCTCCACTAGCTTATCCTGACTGTTCCATTCTGTAGCCACTGCCAAGGCCAATGCTTCATTGGGAACACGAAACACATTGCCGCCTGGTGTACGTAACTTTCGCTTGTCCAAGTTGATTTCATACCAACCTGTAAAAATGTAAGTGAGAACTAGCATGATTCTATTTCAGGGAAGTCAAACATTAATACTTGTATTTACACGTCTTCAGATAGAAAATTGCTTTGGAAAACAAACAAACAAACAAGTGCATTATTTATATGTTCTCTGATCAGCAGGTTCTACTAATTAATAATGTCCCTTCTTTCTCCTTATATGTTATGACCCCTCTGTCAACATTCTAAGGCACCAATATGTTATGACCCCTCTGACAACATTATAAGGCAGCAATATGTTATGACCCCTCTGTCAACATTCTAAGACAGCAATATGTTATGACTCCTCTGTCAACATTTTAAGGCAGCAATATGTTATGACCCCTCTGTCAACATTCTAAGGCAGCAATATGTTATGACTCCTCTGTCAACATTCTAAGGCAGCAATATGTTATGACCCCTCTGTCAACATTCTAAGGCAGCAATATGTTATGACCCCTCTGTCAACATTCTAAGGCAGCAATATGTTATGACCCCTCTGTCAACATTCTAAGGCAGCAATATGTTATGACCCCTCTGTCAACATTCTAAGACAACAATATGTTATGACCCCTCTGTCAACATTCTTAGGCAGCAATATGTTATGACCCCTCTGTCAACATTCTAAGGCAGCAATATGTTATGATCCCGCTGTCAGCATTCTAAGGCAGCAATATGTTATGATCCCGCTGTCAACATTCTAAGGCAGCAATATGTTATGACCCCTCTGACAACATTCTAAGGCAGCAATATGTTTATGACCCCTCTGTCAACATTCTAAGGCAGCAATATGTTATGACCCCTCTGTCAACATTCTAAGGCAGCAATATGTTATGATCCCGCTGTCAACATTCTAAGGCAGCAATATGTTATGACCCCTCTGTCAACATTCTAAGGCAGCAATAATTATGTTATGACCCCTCTGTCAACATTCTAAGGCAGCAATATGTTATGACTCCTCTGTCAACATTCTAAGGCAGCAATATGTTATGACCCTGCTGTCAACATTTTATGACCCCTCTGTCAACATTCTAAGGCAGCAATATGTTATGATCCCGCTGTCAACATTCCAAGGCAGCAATATGTTATGACCCCTCTGTCAACATTCTAAGGCAGCAATAATTATGTTATGACCCCTCTGTCAACATTCTAAGGCAGCAATATGTTATGATCCCGCTGTCAACATTCTAAGGCAGCAATATGTTATGACCCCGCTGTCAACATTCTAAGGCAGCAATACGCTATGACCCCTCTGTCAACATTCTAAGGCAGCAATATATTATGACCCCGCTGTCATCATTCTAAGGCAGCAATATGTTATGACCCCGCTGTCAACATTCTAAGGCAGCAATATGTTATGACCCTCTGTCAACATTCTAAGGCAGCAATATGTTATGACCCCTCTTGTCAACATTCTAAGGCAGCAATATGTTATGACCCTTCTGTCAACATTCTAAGGCAGCAATATGTTATGACCCCTCTTGTCAACATTCTAAGGCAGCAATATGTTATGACCCTTCTGTCAACATTATAAGGCAGCAATATGTTATGGCCCCTCTGTCAACATTCTAAGGCAGCAATATGTTATGACCCCTTTGTCAACATTCTAAGGCAGCAATATGTTATGACCCCTCTGTCAACATTCTAAGGCAGCAATGTTATAACCCCTCTGTCAACATTTTAAGGCAGCAATATGTTATGACCCCTCTGTCAACATTGTAAGGCAGGAATATGTTATGACCCCTCTGTCAACATTCTAAGGCAGCAATATGTTATAACCCCTCTGTCAACATTCTAAGGCAGCAATATGTTATGACCCCTCTGTCAACATTCTAAGGCAGCAATATGTTATGACCCCTCTGTCAACATTCTAAGGCAGCAATATGTTATGACCCCTCTGTCAACATTCTCTGTCAACATTCTAAGGCAGCAATCGATCCAGGGACAAACCATTTTTATAAATCAAACTCACAGTATGTGTTTGGAATCCCAAATCATGGTGTGTCTCTAGAGGTAGTAGAAATCAGACCTAATAAATACATACATCATTACATGTGCAGTCAAACGACCAACCATGTAACTAGTGGAAGTTACAAAATTCTTCACTAAAGTTTAGTTACTGGTATTTGTTAATAAAAAAAACTTACACTTAGCATGTGTAGGAGTGAGAGGGTATATATCTATGTGTGAGTGTGTGTGTGTGCATGTGTGTGAGCCTGGGTTTTATTATACACTTTTTATTTTAATGTTTTATCCCAAACACCAAAATATCTTACCATCTGATGTTGCAATGGAGGCATTTCTGTAGAATTTCTTTATCTCTGTAGACAAAACATATTAATAATATTATTTCATAGTAGCAGATTTGAACCGACAAATCACAAGACATTTTCTGGGGGAAAAAAAAGTCTCCCCAGCAGCTCTCCCCGTCTTCTGTTGGACCACTTAAACCCACCACAAAAAGTTCAAAATTACCCCTTAGAAATAGCAGTATTTTTTACTGCTGGTGATAACTAAAGCGCCCTGCATAGTGCATAGTTTTTCAATTGTGGGAGCAGGAGAAAAACGATATCGTTACACCGGCGAGTGAGAAGCGTAACATCAACTGATCAATTCAAGTGATTGATCAACAAGCAAGGTGAACTGTGATGAGTGTGAAGTCGATAATTTTGAAGAAAGTATAGCTCTGTAGAATATTCCACAAATTTCAAACAAACCTCTGATGCTTGTATAGTAGGGCCTCGGACTTCCACATGACTGTGATGTAGTACATGTCGTGTTTAAAATCGTCTTTGGTACATTGCAAAACCTCAAAAACAATCTCAGCGAAGAACGAACCATGGGCGCCGCCATCTTGCAAACCTGAACTGTTACAGCAATGTTGATTGGCTGATTTGTCTGATGCGTTCAATTTTGCCAATCATGTTGCTCGGTTCATCGTCACTGTGTTAAACTGCAACACAGAAAGTTGGGTGAACCGTCATGTAGATTTTCGAACATCATGCCAGGTTTAACAACAATCGACCCACCTCCTCCTGCAAACGCAGGCATTCCAGGCTTTCAGTCGACCCTGCTTTACAACGGCTCCAGATTTACGGGCTACCAGAAAAGCAAGGGCAATTCCTACGACGTGGAGGTTGTCCTTCAGGTACACTGCGCACTTTTAGTTCTTATAATACAGACATGTAAACTAATGAATAGTAAAAGTTGGTAAACATATTCTTACTTACTAAATTGCTTGTCAATGACTGGAACAACTGCAGGTCCAGTTGAATCCAGATCTTTACAACAGTGCCAACTTTGTTGCAGGCATTTACATTGTCAATGTTATGATTGTTATTAAAAAAAAAGAAATTTCTTGATTTTTTTATTTTTCAGCATGTGGACCATGCAAATTCTTACCTGTGTGGTTACCTGAAAATCAAGGGTCTGACAGAGGAGTTCCCAACGTTGACGACATTCTTTGATGGAGAGATCATCAGCAAGAAGCACCCTTTTCTCACCAGGAAATGGGACGCAGATGAGGATGTTGACAGGAAACACTGGGTAAAAGACTAAACAAGACTAAAACATGTTCTGTTTTGTTCAGCCTTCAAGTAATAGTCGTTTGTCATTTTATTCATTTTTTGATTGATGTATGTCTCCCTAGTTCTGCTATTACTGTCTTTTTTTCTTTATTTTTTCTTGGGGTGGAGCCCCATTACATTTTGGGCATAATTTAAGCTGTAGTTATTTAGAGCTGAGTGGTTTACACACTTCTTTTCTGTTAATGTTACCTGTTTAAGCGTTAATGGGTATAAAACTAAAAGTTACAGCTGAGGATGGCCACATATTATGTCATTTTGTGCACAAAAGCCAAAAGGGAGCATGCTGAAAGTGAAAGTTTAGTTTGTTTATGTTATCTTAATATCTATCTATATGTGTATTACTGTGAGTGCAGACATTGCTGAATGTTATATTGTGTATTCTCTAATATTATGTAAACTAACCTGATTCAGCATGCTAATGATCTAGGCCTTGTTTCTCTGATTTGGACAGTAACAACAGAAAACATTTATGTTTCAGGGCAAGTTCCTTTCATTTTACAACTTTGCAAAGACGTTCAACTCCGACACTTTTGATTATGATGAGCTAGATCGGACAGACTTCGTCTTTATGAGATGGAAGGTAATTTGTTCCCCCATTTTACTATTTTTTAGGTAACAGGAGTTTATGCATACATTATTATCTGCCGTTCTTAGCAACTTTAGACAGTGTAAGCATTTATTTGTGCAATTATGATTTTTATTCAAATCTGAAAATGGAAAAAGTGATGGCAGTAATTTTTTATATGTTTAATTGTTTGGGGTTAACAAAAGCATAATGAGGATATGTTCATCCACTCTTGATATAATTTTTAAAATAATGTTTATTTTGAGGGTATGCAGGACTGGTAATTGTCTAATCTTTTGGGTTCTATTTCTTGGAATGAATGTTGGTGTTATTATTAGTGAGTATTTCTACGCACATACCCTCCCAGAGGGAGGCCCATGGCGTTTACAATATGCCGTGTGAGATGGAATTTTTTACACAATATATCATGCATTCACATCGGCCAGTAAATCTCAAGCGTGTTAGGCGAGTATATACTTTTCACGGCCTATTATTCCAAGTCACATGGGTATTTGGTGGACATTTTTTTTTTATATATGTCTATCCAATTTTGCCAGGAAAGACCCTTTTGTCAATCGTGGGATCTTTAACGTGCACACCCCAATGTAGTGTACACGGGACCTCGGTTTTTCGTCTCATCCGAAAGACTAGCACTTGAACCCACCACCTAGGTTAGGAATGGGGGGAGAAAATAGCGGCCCGACCCAGGGTCGAACACGCAACCTCGATTCCGAGCGCAAGTGCGTTACCACTCGGCCACCCAGACCACGTGTGGCCGAGTGGTGTGTGTGTGTGTGTATGTGTGTACGTACGTATGCGCGTGCATGTGTGTGTGTGCATATTTGCTAGGATTCCATTTCACATGTTTAGGAAATAAAATATATAGACATACATGTATGAACTTTATATTTTGTGAATTCTTTATTGATAAATATGTTATAATAATAATAATAATTATAATAATAATAATAATAATTCTCTTTATTTATATAGCGCCTTATCCGAAGTTCAAAGCGCTTTTATGCCGTGTGAGATGGAATTTTTTACACAATATATCACGCATTCACATCGACCAGCAAACCTCAAGCCTGTTAGGCGAATGTTCACCTTTTGCGGCCTTTATTCCAAGTCACACGGGTATTTGATGGACATTTTTATCTATGCCTATACAATTTTGCCAGGAAAGACCCTTTTGTCAATCGTGGGATCTTTAACGTGCACACCCCAATATAGTGTACACGAAGGGACCTCGGTTTTTCGTCTCATCCGAAAGACTAGCACTTGAACCCACCATCTAGGTTAGGAAAGGGGGGAGAAAATAGCGGCCCGACCCAGGGTCGAACACGCAACCTCTCGATTCCGAGCGCAAGTGCGTTACCACTCGGCCACCCAGTCCACTAATAGTTGGGTCCTGATTTCTGTCTTGACAGGAACACTTCTTGGTGCCAGACCACACTATCAAAGACATCAGTGGAGCATCATTTGCAGGATTTTATTACATATGCTTCCAGAAAAGTACTGCAACTATTGAGGGATATTACTACCACAGAAGCTCAGAATGGTATTAGTTTTTTTGTTTCTTGTAGTTTTGATTAAAAGAAATAGCTGACATGGATGAAGAATAGTATAGTACTATCCCACTGGGCATTTGAGTGAATGGTGTGATGTTTTGGTGTGTGTATATGTGTGTATGTTTGTGTGCGCCTGTATGCAAGCATATATGTGTGATCATTTTGAGCTTATTAGAGTGAGGTAAAGCAGAAAGCAAAATATATAAATATAAATAAGCAAAATTGTTGGTGTTAGTGAGAGTTTGCAAAAAAATAAAAATAAGGGAAGTGTGAAAGGATTGTGAGGAGGGAATGCAGTGAGCACTCATATAAATTCAAATTAAATTACATATCTTAACCCAACTCACATATAGCAATTTACTTCAGTCTAGTGCTAGAATGCTGCATCGCATCACCTTGGTAACAAGGGAGGCAACTCTAAACAAGTCGCGTAAGGCGAAATTACTACATTTAGTCAAGCTGTGGAACTCACAGAATGAAACTGAACGTAGTCCGCCGCTCGTGCAAAAGGCAGTGAAAGTGACGAGCCTGTTTGGCGCGATAGCGGTTGCGCTGTGCTTCATAGCACGCTTTACTGTACCTCTCTTCGTGTTAAGTTTCTGAGCGTGTTTTTAATCCAAACATATCATATCTATATGTTTTTTGAATCAGGAACCGACAAGGAATAAGATGAAATTGTTTTTAAATCGATTTCGGAAATTTAATTTTGATCATAATTTTTATATTTTTAATTTTTAGAGCTTGTTTTTAATCTAAATATAACATATTTATATGTTTTTGGAATCAGAACATGATAAAGAATAAGATGAACGTAAATTTGGATCGTTTTATAAAAAAAAAATTTTTTAACAATTTTCAGATTTTTAATGACCAAAGTCATTAATTAATTTTTAAGCCACCAACCTGAAATGCAATACCGAAGCCCGGCCTTCGTCGAAGATTGCTTGGCCAAAATTTCAATCAATTTGATTGAAAAATGAGGGTGTGACAGTGCCGCCTCAACTTTTACAAAAAGCCGGATATGACGTCATCAAAGACATTTATGGAAAAAAAGAAAAAAACGTCTGGGGATATCATTCCCAGGAACTCTCATGTAAAATTTCATAAAGATTGGTCCAGTAGTTTAGTCTGAATCGCTCTACACACACACACGCACAGACAGACACACACACACACACACACACACACACACACATTCATCACACCCTCGTCTCGATTCCCCCCTCTACGTTAAAACATTTAGTCAAAACTTGACTAAATGCAAAAAGGAGCTACCTTGACCCATAAACAGGACAAAGTCACGTGACTTCCTGACCTTGCCGCCATATTGTAATCATTCTCTACTCGGCGCTCCGTGGCTACGGACGTGTTTTGCTTCGCTTAGGCTTTTCAGCCTTTCGTCTGACTTTTCCTTGGGTCAGACTTCACCTTGGTTATCCTTGCACGTACCTCTTCTCTTACTTTGTGTTTGGGGTGAGCATTTTTGCATAGTGATGCCACCCCACCCCCCCCCCCCCCCCCCCTGTAGACAGTGGTAAAAAAGTGTGAGACAAATGTGTACAGTAGGTTGCTTACAGCTGCACTTTATTCACAACCCACAGACACAAACGTCAGTTTTTTTTCTCCCACACTGGTCTTTTAAAAGTCAACATTTTTGTTAATTCAATGGCAGTGAAAGGGCAACAAAAAGTGCTTTTGATTTGGTTAATTGTGGCATTCATCAGTCTGATATTGTGAAATGATAACTTACCTGAGGAAAATGATTTCTCTGGGCCACGCAAGGGTCAGCGAATCGTTCTCCCACACGTCGGTAGACACGTCGCCTGCCATCATGATGGAAGAGTTGACACCTGCTTTCACCAGAGAAGAGAACTTGGCCCCATTGTCGCAGGTTACGCTGACGAAGCTGCTGTCTGCACCAGGCCAGGCGGGCAGCGCGGTGCCTGGGTTGCAGTACGGGCCGGACAGCAGGACGCCTGGGTCGAATGCCATGTTCCTTCAGACGGTTCCTGACGACACGCGGGCAGATGCGGCGAAGTCCTGGGATGGTTCTGGCAGTAACAGTAGCCGGGTGGAATCGATTACGCAGATGCTGCACCCTAATGAAGCGGTCTTGCTGAGGATTGGTGACACGGGGCCGTCCTTGGCGAGGCATGTCTCGAACGTTACCGTTGTTTTGCTGGTACCTTCTTCGCCACAAGGCAACTGATTGCCTGGTCACTCCGAATCTCCTTGCAACATCAGTATAAGTCATCCCTCCTCTCAACATCCCTATTGCGACGAGTCTATCGTTCACACACGTTCGTGGCATGGTGAAAGAGAAAGACAGAGTGGACAGTTTTGGGCAAAGAGAAAGAAACATTTTAGTGAGTTGTTCTCACTCACAAACAAACGGACAAACCAAAGGCAGTACTTTCATGCAATATTCGTGGATCAGCAGCAGACCTTTTGCAGGTTTCAAGTACGGGTAGACGTGCCCCGAGAGTCAAAGAGTGCAGGCCTACCTGTTTACAGCACACACAGCGTGCACTGGCTGTCGGCAGCGTCGGCAAGCTTAGGCGTCAGTCTAGTAAACTCCAAAATGACACCATGCGTCTTTGAGGACCAATTGTGAAAAAACTAAGCAACCGAGAACATTCCGGTTTTTTTCTTCTTCTCAGGAATTGATGGTTCTATGATCGTACCACCCCGCTCTCCTGCAACTTTTTCCGATTTTGAGATATTAAATAATGTTACCAAGGTGATGCGATACAGCGTTCTAGCACTAGACTGAAGTAAATTGCTATATGTGTGTTGGGTAAGTATATTAATCAAATGATAATTTACTACTAACATTTTTGATTTCTTTCTTCTGTTTCTGTTTTTGTTTTACATTTTCTTATTTACTCCTATTTTTCAGGTACCAGTCACTCAACCTGACCCATGTGAAAGAGAACAGCATACCAGTGTATGAGTTTCGATGAGAAATGCCAGCCTGTTGACATTATTTAGTGAGGCCAGTTAGTTGTATGTCATGTGTAATATATAAGCAGATTGTTCCGTGGCAAAAGGTGATAGCAAAAGACCACAGAAGAATGAATGATTGACACAAAGGATTTTTCTGACATTTTTTTTCTCACTTCTAGCTTTATAACAGGTTGTTTGTTGTTAAATGTTCTGGTCAGCTATGAGCCACCTGAAACTGCTTTCTGGCTTTTGTTGAACCATTGAATGTCCCGAATGCCATATGCTTTTCATTGACAATCCTGTCTCTTATGTTCCAGTGCAATGCACTAGCCCACTCTCATCTGCAAATAGTAAATTTATTGTCTCAATTAAGTTCTTTTTTTATTTAAATGCAATGAAGCATTCTTGAACTGCCGTGAAGCTTTTCACGGAGGTAAAACATGCATGGTGGAACAGAACAGATTTTAGAATTCATAAGTTACAGTTGTTCTTGTTGGCTGCGGCCACAGTAGATCTCAGGAATCTTTTTCCCCAATTAAATTTGGTGAATTCTTTATAACACACACGTACACATACAGTATTTTAAGATTGTTTTTAGATTCATCCAAACTTTTGAGCTTGCTACTTTTAGTACGTGTACTTCCATTCAGCATAACAATAAATTCTAATATGCAGGCGATTTTCAAACAACGTTTTGACACTTCCTTTTGATATTACCATTTAGTGGTATGCTCTGTTTGAGACAGGATTGTCAATGGGTCACAATCTTGTTACATGTTCATTATCTGTGATTCTAACATTCTCATGTCTTTTTGTAAAAGCTGTTCATGTTATGTACTGCTGTTTTTCCAAATGTATAAGAGAGTGTACCATAGGTATATACATTTCTAGGGTGCTTTCAGCTATAAAGATACAAGAACCTTCACTGAGATTGACATTTGTAGGGTGCTTTCAGCTATAAAGATACAAGAACCTTCACTGACATTGACATTTCTAGGGTGCTTTCAGCTATAAAGATACAAGAACCTTCACTGACATTGACATTTCTAAGGTGCTTTCAGCTATAAAGATACAAGAACCTTCACTGACATTGACATTTCTAGGGTGCTTTCAGCTATAAAGATACAAGAACCTTCAATGAGATTGACATTTACTCCATTAGCTTGTTCATTAAGTTGCCATTAAAATCGACATTTTTGTATTCCCTGTCAAATTCTGAATCCAAAAATATATAGACATAGAGTTTACTCTAAAAATGTGCTCACAATTGAAGAAAATAGGTTAATTAGGTACAACTTTCGCATGCTTCGAGCATGACCCATCTTGGTCTTCGGCTAGCCAGCATGCCAGCGCTTTGTCGGCCTACAAGGGTTTGGGTCAACCTATGGTTTAACTAGTCTTGGTGGAACAAACATGCAGTACATTCAGTTTCATTCTGTGACTTCCACAGTGTAATAGCATAATCATTCTGACTAAATGTGGTGCTTAGTAGTGTGTTTTCAGTAATAGGAGCCTCCTTCAAAATTCTACTGCAATGTTGTGCCTATGAGAAGAGAGTGCCCCACACATATATATAAAGTTAAAATAGTATCACATGTGTATGTTCTGGTATGATATGCTTTTACTTGTGATTGCATAGAATTGTCAAGTGGCTGAACTGCTTAGAACTGAGGAGTTACACTGCATTCCCTTTTGCATGCATCATTTCAGGGTATGTAACAAAACTCTTTTTGTGGAAAGAACAGGATTTTTGGGTGGAGCCTTACAGCTGGTCCCAAGTGTGCACACCAAGCATAAATGTAGTTATTATTTTTTGTTGGATCACACCTTGCATCTACCTCATCACAATGTAACATGGAGTCATGAGTTTTCTTTGGGCTCCCTGCTGCTGACGTCAGTGAGCTACGCAAGGGAGAACAGTCCGTTTCACAAGGAATTCTAGATTCTAGTAGAAGCCACACCACCATATTTCTTTCATTACGAGGGTGTTCTTGGCATTTTTGCTTTGCATGTAGCAAAATTGTTGCTTAAATCAAATTTTCTATCAAATCGTAATACAGTTTTGACTTGGATTTAAGGAAAATTCATGTACAGTGTATTCGTAATTTATTTTTACAGGCTAATTTGTATGTGCTGTGTTGTTGTTGATGAGAGTCATACAAAATTACAGAAGAAATATGAAATGACACAGTAATGCATAAAAGCAAAGAACATTTTGTCTTTAGGACACAACTCTGTTTGTTTTTATGACATAAATCTTCAAACTAAATTTGATTTTATGCTGTGAGTTTCAGTTTTATGAGCATAATTATAATAATCTTTTCACAAGCAGCTTTGGAATATTTGTCATTTAGTTATTTTTGTTGAAAGAAATATTTGAGACAAGTCTACAGTAGGAATGTTACCAGTCCCCCAATTTTTTTCTTTTAAAGTAGGGGAACCATTTTTGTGGTCAAATGTAATATTTGATATAATTGTATGTTTAAGATATTATTTTGCTAGGTATTGTCATGTTTTGAAGTAAACTGGGTCTCAGTTTTCTTGCTAGAAATGTTTGCCTGCTTTTATAATGAATATTTAATTATCAGTAAATGGATCTTCTCTACTCTAAGGGCTTGTGTTTTTCTCAAGATATTCTGAAATCATGTGGTGCTTTAAAAAAAGGAAGAGGGAAAGGTGTACCAGGCTACCAGTGATTGAGGGGAGGGGGTGAGAAGGGGCATGGATAAAGCGTGATCTAGGTCTCTCTAATCTGTGTCACAAGCACCCACCGGTGATTGAGGGGAGGAGGTGAGAAGGGGGGGGGCCATGGATAAAGCGTGATCTAGGTCTCTCTAATCTGTGTCACAAGCACCCTTACTCCTTTTCATAATATTTTTGTTATGGCAGTCAACAACATGTGCATGATAATAAATATGTCACCCCCGCGGGTAAGGGGGAAGAATTTACCCGATGCTCCCCAGCATGTCGTAAGAGGCGACTAACGAATTCTGTTTCTCTTTTTACCCTTGTTAAGTGTTTCTTGTATAGAATATAGTCCATTTTTGTAAAGATTTTAGTCAAGCAGTATGTAAGAAATGTTAAGTCCTTTGCACTGGAAACTTGCATTCTCCCAGTAAGGTAATACATAGTACTACGTTGCAAGCCCCTGGAGCAAATTTTTGATTAGTGCTTTTGTGAACAAGAAACAATTGACAAGTGGCTCTATCCCATCTCCCCCCTTTCCCCGTCGCGATATAACCTTCATGGTTGAAAACGACGTTAAACACCAAATAAAGAAAGAAAGAATAAATATGTCATTTGTGTATATATAATTAACCTGGTGCAGGTTGTGTTTTTGCAAATAAACCATTGAAATACTTCCCTACACCTGTGTATACATTTGTGTAGCTCTCCAATTGGTGTTTTGAACATGTAAAGCCGAGCGGTGGTAGCTTCACGGGAATATTAACTGTGTGTCTAAGATGTCACCGTGCATGCGGTTTTAAAAGGCATTTGTCAGGATGGCATTCAAACCACACGCACCAGACGAACAGACGAACAAAATACAAAATCAACAAGAGTATTATAGGATTTCAAATTGTATTCAGACCAAAACAATCAAAACAAACATACGTGGGCTACGTGAGTTCTTCCATAGAAAGTATATCTATAAAGAATCTAGGTTGGCTCTAAACACAGTCTCTTCTTCTATACTAACAAATAAAATCTAAATCCTTAAACTGCTGAAAAATCGGGCATGACCTGTCGGTACCCTGGCGACTAAACTGACTCTTTGAAAACAAAACCTAAGTCCTAATCTGGATGAAAAATCGGGCAGGGGTTCGGGGCCTGGACAAAATCGAGTGACGCCACTCGATCACTGCTTGTTGGTAACCTTGGCACGCACTACTCTAATCAGCCTGGTGGTAACCGAGTAAACAGCGCGCACTGTTCACTATTGCCAGTGGGACAAGAGTTGCGTATTGAGGACGTGGTCAAGCACCAAGGCACAAAACCACACGCAACTCCCGAAAGACACTGTCGAGCAGATGGCATAGGTTCCCGCACCTTTTGCCCAACTCAATGTATCTTTCGGGGAGAGGCACCGAGCAGATGGCATAGGTTCCCGCACCTTTTGCCCAACTCAATGTATCTTTCGGGGAGAGGCACCGAGCAGATGGCATAGGTTCCCGCACCTTTTGCCCAACTCAGTATATCTCTCGGGGAGAGGCACCGAGCAGATGGCATAGGTTCCCGCACCTTTTGCCCAACTCAATGTATCTTTCGGGGAGAGGCACCGAGCAGATGGCATAGGTTCCCGCACCTTTTGCCCAACTCAGTGTATCAGTCTCTCCCCAGTGGTAGTTTTGATGACCCTGACACTAAAACAGGGGAGACGCATGCTTCAGGCACTTATTAGGCACCCTACTCTCTCACACGTCTCCCGACCTCATGAGGACAGCGGCTTTTATAGCTAACGGGGCTTCCTCCCACGTCACCCTAGCGAGACCAATGAGAATCCCGCTCTGGCAGCGCGGGAGCAAAAGGGAGGGTAGGTGGAGGGCTCCGAGCCTGCTGCCAGCCTCCTTACAAACTGAAGTTAAATTCCTCAATTATACACAAAAGCTTTTCTATTAAGAAAACCCACATGAAAAATGATGTACAAACATATGTCCTTAAACGACAAACCTTACAACGTATCTGTAGATACCAAACACTTGTAGGTAGACAAAAACGCAGACGAACTGCAAAACTTACAATTACACTCTGTCTCTCAAAGACTGAGCAATTATGTCACACACACCAATACTTCTTCCTTCTCTTCAGTTCACAAAACGTACACAAGACGTTCATATCAAACGGCAAATCCATGCCCATAAAACTGACCCGCAAAAACAACTCGTGCTCCAAGCACCAACGGCCATTGCCATAACAAAAACCGTCTGCACACACCAGTCTCAATCGTCTTTGTACATTCGTATTAGCCACATATATGATTAACATAGCGCCTACATTCTACTGAATAAATGAATACATGTATTGGATATACGAATGAAAGGGATACCGAGGAAAAGAATGGCAAGATAAAATAGAGAGAGAGAGCGGGAGAGTATGAGTTTGTGAGTATAGCAGCAAGAAACGTCAAGCCTGGCAATAAACAAACTAAAGAAGGGGGTGGAAAGAGAGGGTAAAAAGAACACGCCCCTCTTCACCAAACCTTCATAAAAACTGACTGTAAAACTTAACAAAGATGGTCCTAAAACAAAAAGGGACGTTATTTGTTGTATCCCAAAACGATGTGATTAAAACATTACAAGAAAAGGTAGGGCAAAGAAGATCCTAAAATCTTCAAGTCGAATCATTTCCTACAGCTACATGGGGGGGGGGGGGGGGGGGGGGGGTAAAGTCCAGTTGCGGGAGGGGGAGGGCAGGACTAGAACAAAGGCCCCTCTGTTGTCAGCTCGGCTTCCCAGGGCCAGCCACGGTCGCCTCAGCAGCACATGTGAAAGTAATTAACTCGCTCGGTACCGGAGTTTTGCTAAGGAATAGAGTAAAACTCCGATCTGGCTGTATAAAAGTGGTCAGCTTAAAATGACCTACTTTCTCTGCTCAAGACACGGGCTGTCCGTACTGTATCTCCTCTCGTACACTTACAAGGTTCTTATGGGGAAAATAAGAGATACCAAGAAAAAAATGTATGTGCACTGCACTTTTCTCCACAAACACACACGAGTAACAAGGATTATGATATCATCCAAATATCTGATGATTTGTCATATGGATGGAGTGTTACGTATGAAAGGAAGTGTGCATGTGTGCGAACCTGTGTCTTAGTGCACCCTGCCTAAATCAATCCTTACTGTAAGAACAGAAAAAAGAAAACAGATACAAAAACAAAAACAAAACAGGAAGGCACAACGTACAATTACATAGCCCAATTCAACACATTTCTAAATTATATAAACATAATCCTTGTTTCCTTTCTTGTCTTTCTATTTAATTATTTTATAGAACTACTCATAGCAACAAAATCCTGTTCTCTCCATATTTAATAATCTGGATTTTAAAGAAAAATTATAACGATCAACATAATAAAAGAATATCCTTATCTTGTTCAACAACAATAACGAAAACAAAGACAAAACAAAAATCAATGATTTGACAATTTGAGAGGTTTAAATGGGTACCACTCCAGAAAAAATTATTACACTTAAAATTAATTTTACTTAAATATTCTTCTACCAAATATCTTTTTCTCAAATCTCTTTTAAATGCAACCAGTGTAGGAACAACTTTTGCATACTTACACTTGTAAATAAAAAAATTGGCATTTAATATTATAAAATCAAATACTGTACTACCTTTAATATTTTTATCAATACCAAACAAAATAAACTTTTCATTAAAGGAAATGTTTTCAAAATTTTATTTTACTGGGTCTGCATTAAATTTATTCAGGATATATAATAATAATAATAATAATGCAAACTTTTATAGCGCTATTCTAGAAAAATGTCTACTCTTAGCGCTTTACAATACATACATCGACCAAGCATACTATACACGCACAGGCAAAGAAACCGACCAAACATAACCAACAAACTATACATGCACAGGCAAAGAAAACGACCAAGCATACAATACACGCACAGGCAAAGATAACGACCAAACATAAGCAAACATACTATGACCAAACATAACCAACATACTATACGCGCGCAGGCAAAGAGAACAATCAGCACATGTAATAATTACTGACAACTAATAATGCAGGCATACAATGACAGTCCAACACACAGCCTAAGCACAAGAACCACAATAGGCTTCTATAGAAAAACGTGTCACACACACAAACAGTGCTGACACAAAGCGCAGAAAATATATATACACGTTATTTTAGGCACTAGGTAGGGGGTGAGGTGGGGCGGAATGGGGTGGGTGGGGAGATGCTGGAGGGAAAAAATCACTTGCGCTGAAAGAGGTGTGTTTTGAGATTTGTCTTGAATGTGTCACCAACAAGTACACAAACATAATGTGTCACCAACAAGTACACAAACATTCTGTATGAGTAGTCATTCAAAGTTTTAACTGAAAGCATCAGGTGTGTGCATGTGGTTTGAATTGAGAAAATATAGACAGTAGTTTGACCCACACAGGCCACAGACAACATACGATTACTCCCTTATTCGAAGGGACGCAACTCTCGTCGCAATGTAGCAACGCGCATGCGCAAAGCGGAAGTTTCAAACTTGATTCGGTCTTCAAACGTTACGCAGGTTTTGTCATTTTTGTTGCTGTAGTGGTATAAACAGTAGCCTAACCGATTGACAATGGATGAGTCAAATGAATGGGAATTGAGCAAGGAAAACGTCCAGCCACTTCGACAAGGACGGAAGGTTGCATATTTGACATCTGCTTTGCAGCATACACCCACTGACCTACAACTCATCAAAGACCAGAAAGAGTAAGAACCTGCCCTGGAGTCTTTATTTCCCTCTCTCTCTCTCTCTCTCTCTCTCTCTCTCTCTCTCTCTCTCTCTCTCTCTCTCTCTCTCTCTCTCTCTCTCTCTCTCTCTCTCTCTCTCTCTCTCTCTCTCTCTCTCTCTCTCTCTCTCTCTCTCTCTCTCTCTCTCTCTCTCTCTCTCTCTCTCTCTCTCTCTCTCTCTCTCTCTCTCTCTCTCTCTCTCTCTCTCTCTCTCTCTCTCTCTCTCTCTCTCTCTCTCTCTCTCTCTCTCTCTCTCTCTCTCTCTCTCTCTCTCTCTCTCTCTCTCTCTCTCTCTCTCTCTCTCTCTCTCTCTCTCTCTCTCTCTCTCTCTCTCTCTCTCTCTCTCTCTCTCTCTCTCTCTCTCTCTCTCTCTCTCTCTCTCTCTCTCTCTCTCTCTCTCTCTCTCTCTCTCTCTCTCTCTCTCTCTGTCTGTCTCTCTCTCTCTGTCTGTCTCGGTGTCTGCCTCTGATTCCCAGCTTACCATGGCCGCAAAACAGAAAAGGTGTAGGTACTCGCAGTTATCTTGAACTAGTGTTGTAAAGGCAAACAGAACTCCAGTGGCTGAGTAAACTTTTGCTTGTTTGCTTGCTTTGTGTTTTTTTTTCTCTCTAGTTTATTGAGAGTGAGATATTAGCCACTGTTTGTATAGTCACCAAATGCTGAGAGGGGTGTTAGTTGATGCAGGATTTAAATTTTGAGATATCCGGATTTAGAACCAGGGTCGACTCTGAGGTTCACACTCTTTTTTTCACTTTCAGGGTAACAACAGTATGACTATGTGACGTCACTTATTCTCCTGGACTAATTCTGGAGTATGATGGTTCTTTATGTGTATGATATGACTATGAGTAACACTTTCATTTATTAATTAACGAGGACAAGTATGACTAAGACTAAGAGTTAAGACAAGCAAACTGGAACTGTGCAAGTTGGAGTTGAATCAAACTTCAAAATCAGACTCGGAGAGAAAAATCATAAATGATGGCTGTGTTTCTTTTCAGTGCCTTTGAAAGGCATCTCAGAATGAACGACGGAGAAGATCCTTTGGAAGTATGGGACAGGTAAGTACTAAAGTAGCTCAGCTCCTTCACGGCTTCAGTAGTGCAGCGCAACCCCTGCCCCCTTTTAACTTTATTTAAGCCCACCAAAGATCTGAGAAAATCAGGGCATAAAAAGGGAGAGAGTCTCTAAATGTCAGAGGTCAATTTAGTATATATACGGAGGTTAAAGAATATGAGCAGAAAAAATAGATCTTAAAATTCGACTTAGAGGGGGGTCTTTTAACTTTAAGGGAAGTTGAAGTGTATGACTACACCATGCATGTAGTCATGTACTACTGTAGGGCCAAAAAAAAAATAGGTCTGTTTACGGTATCATAGGCCAAAAAAATAGGGTCGGTAGGTCGGGATTTATTTTATTTTGTTAAAAAAAAATTTTTTCCCCAAAAAACCATATTTTTACGTTATTTTGCAAAAAACAAGATTTTTTTTTTTTTTTTTTTTTCCCCAAATCCAAAAAAAAAGTCTAGGGTCGCGCGAAAAAAATAGGGTCGGTCGGGTTACCGTAAACAGACTATTTTTTTTTGTTTTGGCCTAGTACTACAACTACCTGCTATTTTGCCAGGGCTTGGTGAATGATATTCCACCAGGTGGGTTTTTTTCTTCTCAGATTCATGAGAAATAGTCTTGCATCTTCCTCGTCTTCTTATTGATATTAATTATTATCATGCTGCATTCATTAATACATGTATAAAAAAAAGGCTAAATTAAGGTTAATCCTGCCTTTACTGAGCAGCCGTATGATGATGGGTGCATTGAACTTTGAAGTGTAGATCACTATAGATTTGTAAAATGTCATGTTTGTGGATTTTTCAGTAAATCTCTTGTAAAATTTGTTTTGGAATTGCATCCTGAATATTTCTTGATTTTTCACAGTTAGTCAAGTTTTGACTGAATGTTTTAACATAGACGGAGAATCGAGACGAGGGTCGTGGTGTATGTGTGTGTGTGTGTGTCTGTCTGTGCGCGTGTGTGTGTAGAGCGATTCAGACCAAACTACTGGACCGATCTTTATGAAATTTGACATGAGAGTTCCTGGGAATGATATCCTCGGACGTTTTTTTCGATGAATACCTTTGATGTCATATCCGGCTTTTTGTAAAAGTTGAGGCGGCACTGTCACACCCTCATTTTTCAATCAAATTAATTGAAATTTTGGCCAAGCTTCTTCTTCCGGGTTCGTGGGCTGAAACTCCCATGTACACTCATGTTTTTTGCACGAGTGGAATTTTTACGTGTATGACCGTTTTTTCTCCGCCATTTAGGCAGCCATACGCCGTTTTCCGAGGAAGCATGCTGGGTATTTTCGTGTTTCTATAACCCACCGAACTCTGACATGGATTACAGGATCTTTTTCGTGCGCACTTGGTCTTGTGCTTGCGTGTACACACGGGGGTGTTCGGACACCGAGGAGAGTCTGCACACAAAGTTGACTCTGAGAAATAAATCTCTCGCCGAACGTGGGGACGAACTCACGCTGACAGCGGCCAACTGGATACAAATCCAGCGCGCTACCGACTGAGCTACATCCCCTCCCCAAGCAATCTTCGACGAAGGCCGGACTTCGGTATTGCATTTCAGCTTGGTGGCTTAAAAATTAATTAATGACTTCGGTCATTAAAAATCGTGAAAATTGTAAAAAAAAAAAAAAACAATTTATAAAACGATCCAAATTTACGTTCATCTTATTCTTCATCATTTTCTGATTCCAAAAACATATAAATATGTTATTATATTTGGATTAAAGACACAGTAAGCCTCCCGTAAACCATCACAGAGCTCCCCGAGCGTCTACAATACAGTACAAGCATACTTCCATTTGAACGCTCACCGAACGGGAACATCCTGGCTGCTTTCTGTCAAGCGTGAGAAATTTTCAAAGAATTTATTTTTGTGGACTTGGTCCTCTACAACAATGGCGCCTCGTTTTGGTGCTGGACGGCTGTTATGAATATTCAATACCGGAAATCACGCCCGGACAGTAAGCCTCCCGTAAACCATCACAGATACTGTCAGGCTTTTACACACAGTACAAACACCCTTCCATTTGAACGTTCACCAAACGGGAACATCCTAGGTGCCCTACGTAAAGAGCGAGCAATTTTTAAAGAATTAATTTTGCAGATTGTCTCGAACACTTTTTAGACCCATCCTGAACTCAGGTCAAAAATGAGTTACTTCCCTTCGGGTCTCATTCTATCGATGTAAACTGGCGATAGTCGTTGATCGATGATTATCAGAATGTTTTTGGACCGTGGTGCGTTTTTGCGCTAGACCTAACTTTTAAAATCTAAATAATAAATTGACAGCTTGTTACACAAACATTCTTTAATCATAAAAGAATTCTTTTTTCATCAAGACAAGATCAGTACAATTCGAAGTTGTGAAAGTTTGAAAAAAGAAAAGCCCGGAAGCAGGGTCACGCAAGGGTCGTAGCAGACGACGGTTTATGCATATCGCCGTTCCTCTCAAGAGTCAAAAGCCATCGCTAGAGTTCTTGTGAACCACAGCCGTTTGTTTCGTGCATAAAAACGTGCTATTGTAGATAAGCTCACATCGAGTCGCATTCAAATGACTAACTGAGGACTACATTGTGAAAAAGGGAAACTGGATCACACGGGTTCACGATGGCTCAGGGGTAAGATAAACCACGCAAAAATAAATTCTTTGAAAATTGTTCGCTCTTTACGATGTTCTCAATCGGTGAGTGTTTAAATGAAAAGGTGTTTGTACTGTGTGTAAAAGCCTGACCGTATCTGTGATGGTTTACGGGAGGCTTACTGTGCCTTTAAAAACAAGCTCTGAAAATTCCCCCCCCCCCCCCCTTTCCCCGTCGCGATATAACCTTCGTGGTTGAAAACGACGTTAAACACCAAATAAAGAAAGAAAGCTCTGAAAATTAAAAATATAAAAATTATTATCAAAATTAAATTTTCAAAATCAACTTAAAAACACTTTCATCTTATTCCTTGTCAGTTCCTGATTCCAAAAACATATAGATATATGTTTGGATTAAAAACACGCTCAGAAAGTTAAAACGAAGAGAGGTACAGAAAAGCGTGCTATCCTTCTCAGCGCAACTACTACCCCGCTCTACTTGTCAATTTCACTGCCTTTGCCATGAGCGGTGGACTGACGATGCTACGAGTATACGGTCTTGCTGAAAAATTGCATTGCGTTCAGTTTCATTCTGTGAGTTCGACAGCTTGACTAAATGTTGTATTTTCGCCTTACGCAACTTGTTTTTACTTTCAGGGGTGAATATATTACATTTACAGGTGTGATTTTTTTTCCTTGGAGTAAAAGTTATTTGTTCGTTCATGTTGTACCTTGACAGTTACATAAAGTGGACAGAACAGCACTTCCCACGTGGTGTCAAGGATGGAAACCTAATGGAGCTTCTGCAGCGCTGTCTTACCCACTTCAAGGATCATGATGCTTACAAAAATGATCACCGATTTGTTCAGATATGGATTAAGTTTGTAAGTGTGTGTGTGTGAGTGTGTGTGTGTGTGTGCGTGTGTGTGCGCATAACACAAACTAGCTGAATCACAGTCCATTTTTGAAAGGTATACTAAAAACCTGTTATAAGGATGTAGACTTATATTTTACATTGTGTTTTATCTTTGTGCACAAGTGATTTGTTTGTTGAAGACTCAGGTCAGGTCCTGAGGATTCTATAAATATAATTTCTGTTTGGGGTTGAGGTGATAACTGGTAAACCTTTATCATGTACATGCAATGCACGTCTCTTGCACCTGTCCCTTCCAAAGTTCCTGGGTCATATTTGCTCAAATCTGATTCTTCATTGCTGCCTTCTTCCCTGATGCTCATTGTTACAAAAGAACTAAAAAAAAAGAAACAAATTTTATTAGCTGTTTCTTTTCTTTGAATAAGGGAATTTACTGAAATAAGTTTATTGAGGGAAAAAATGTAAGTAATCTTCCTATTTTCTTGTGATGTTGACTTTCAGTCTAGGGTTAGGGTTACTGTTACACATGAAGATAGTACATGCTTGTTATGTTCCTGTTTCATTTTAAGATTGACCAGAACCTTTCTTGTGACTTTTGAGTGTTACATTTTAAATTCATATGTTGTCACAGGCTAATTTTATTGACGACCCAGTGGAGATCTACACCTACATGTTCGATCATGCCATCGGCTGCAGTTTGACACTGCTGTATGAGGAGTGGGCCAATTTCCTGGAACGCCTGGGCAACACCAAGAAGGCTGACACTATCTACCTGGAAGGGATCTCACGGGGGGCTCAACCCCTGGATATGCTCAAATTAAAACACAGGTTTGCATATTTCATTCAAGTACTCATAGAAATGAGTAATTTCTGCAGACTAAGAACAGTAGAAATGCTAGCTTTGTCCAATACTGTACATTTTAGTAGAAATCAACGCAAGTGCAAGTGTTTCTTGATTTGTTAGACTATAAGTTTACTGTTCTTTTCTTTATATTTCAATTTTTTTTCTTGCAATGCATAAGTTTGTGATCCTTGCTTGTTTTACCAACCAAATTGTGCTCTCATTATCATTCTTCTAGTGAATGTGTTACGTTTGATATTTTCAGCGAGTTTCAGATGCGAGTCGCTCGGGGCATCACCCTACAGCCCAGAGGTGAGGCAGAGGACGCACAGACGGAGGAAGAGAAAAGAACAGTGCTAGGCGGACTGAAGGCTGACAGAAAGCATCGTGTTGGCACCACTAGAACTGGAACTGCAAAACTAGGTCTAGCACGGCCCCTTGGATCTTCCAATCCAGTGCCACAGAGACAAAAGCCAGGTGCAGGGTTTCACGTTTTTCAGGATGAAAATGCTCCCATCACATCAGCACCACAGCAAACCGGGGAATACAGGAGCGTGCCTGTTATAGAGCAGCTGAACCGAGAGAACGAGCAGGCTCCTGGAGTGTGGACCAAAGCTAGAGTGAGTTGTGCAACATAGATGTACTTGTGTTAAATGGGCTTTGCACTCTTTGCAGTGTGATGTGTCAGTGGTGTGTATCCCAAAAATAAGTGTTTGCATCCTTCCTCCTGAGAAAAATTGAAATAAATCAAAAGGTAGAAAATTCCAGCTTTTGAAGAAAAACCAATCATTGGCTTTGTAGCACACCCAGCTTAATAAAGAGACACTGATTGGTGGATTCTTCCTTGTTTTAGGCCCTTACACACACACACACACATACACACAAACTTGAAAAGGGTACACACAAATGTGTTTTAACTTTACCACTGTTGTTTAGACTGACCACAATACTTGCTCATTTATCTGTTTGACTTTGGACTGTATTATAATGTGTGACTTTGTATTGTAACAGGCCCATCAAAGAAGAGCAGTTGCAGCAGCAGCTGCCGTGCCAGCTCAGCCATCTTTCACAGTTCATGAGGATAAAAACGCCACACAGCCTCAGCAGTAAGAACTCAGAAACCTTGTCTGTCTTTTCAAGCATTGCAAAACTGTTTCACTGTTGATGAATGGTGATGCCAAGGACTGCCAACAATTCCTGACACTTTTGAGGGTCAATTCTTTAAATTTGCACAACAAATCAAATCCTAGCATCATCCCTGTGCGTATGCAAATGTTAGTGCACATGCACATACAGGTGTCCTTATGTTTTTGCTGCATGCGTGTGCGCTTGCTCTGGTATTACAGTAAATTGTACTGTTATTTTTATTTTCCCTGAATGAAAACTAATACTCAGAATATTATCAGCAGGCTGTATTAGCAGTAAGTAAATTGATATGTTTTTTTTTGTTTTGTGCAGTACTAATGCTACTGTGGTGGACAACCACGTGTTGAGCGCCAGAAAGGCGGAGAAACCAGGATACATGCTGGACCCTATTCGAAACACGGGTGCCCCTGACGAGCGTCCAATGTACTGCAAGGAGAAAGTTTACGCTGGTACTCAGGAGTTCTCCTTTGAGGAGCTCCGTGGTCTCAGGTACAAGAAGAAGAAACAACAAGAAGGTAATATCAATGTCTGTCCCTTTCATGCCCAAGCACTAAGTCCATGCACTAACTTTATCTCATGGCTCATTTGACTGTGTCCATGCACTAACTTTATCTCATGGCTCATTTGACTGTGTCCATGCACTAACTTTATCTCATGGCTCATTTGACTGTGTCCATGCACTAACTTTATCTCATGGCTCATTTGACTGTGTCCATGCACTAACTTTATCTCATGGCTCATTTGACTGTGTCCATGCACTAACTTTATCTCATGGCTCATTTGACTGTGTCCATGCACTAACTTTATCTCATGGCTCATTTGACTGTGTCCATGCACTAACTTTATCTCATGGCTCATTTGACTGTGTCCATGCACTAACTTTATCTCATGGCTCATTTGACTGTGTCCATGCACTAACTTTATCTCATGGCTCATTTGACTGTGTCCATGCACTAACTTTATCTCATCATGACTCATGGCTCATTTGACTGTGTCCATGCACTAACTTTATCTCATGGCTCATTTGACTGTGTCCATGCACTAACTTTATCTCATGGCTCATTTGACTGTGTCCATGCACTAACTTTATCTCATCATGACTCATGGCTCATTTGACTGTGTCCATGCACTAACTTTATCTCATGGCTCATTTGACTGTGTCCATGCACTAACTTTATCTCATGGCTCATTTGACTGTGTTCATTACTCACAATACTCATTGACTCACATGCGAAGCAAAAGTGAGTCTATGTACTCACCCGAGTCGTCCGTCCGTCCGTCCGTCCGTCCGTCCGGACGTCCGTCCGTCCGGCCGTCCGGAAAACTTTAACGTTGGATATTTCTTGGACACTATTCAGTCTATCAGTACCAAATTTGGCAAGATGGTGTATGATGACAAGGCCCCAAAAAACATACATAGCATCTTGACCTTGCTTCAAGGTCAAGGTCGCAGGGGCCATAAATGTTGCCTAAAAAACAGCTATTGTTCACATTTTCCCCATTTTCTCTGAAGTTTTTGAGATTGAATACCTCACCTATATATGATGGACAAAACGCTGAGTGGGTACAATTATCTCCCATAACCATGCGCCACCGTGGATCCCAAGCACTGTCCGAGTGCTTCCCCCTTACAGGATGTAGGTGGCGCGTCCTCTTTCTTTTTTCGCGCGTGTCAGACCGGCTGTGTTTCTGCTACGCTCCCGGATTATTTTGGACTAAGAGGCTCCTTTTCTGTGTGGACTATCACCTGTTGGATTATTGTGTGTTATTCCACTTCTGGCTTGAGGCTACGTTGTGTTTCCTTCAACTTGTGCCTCCGTTTTTGTGTGGCGGACTCGGCGTGCCTCCCGTCCTACTTCGTGGTGACCGGTCGTCTGCTTCTCGTTTCGCCGCATTCACTTGAGTATTGACCTAAATTTTCTTTGAATTTTGTTAATTCTCGGTCTTTAAGGGTACGTACAGGGCGAGGTAGGATGTCTCGTCCTGTTTTGGGCTCTGGTTCTACGGAACCAGAGTCTGCCGGGGGCAACCCTTCTCCGGGCGCCCAGCGTCATGTTTTACGCACGGAGAAGGGGATCTTTCGGCGCTCCGACTCTCCCTCCCCAAACGCTTTGCGTTTGCGGCGAGGGAGGGCGGAGAAAGCCTGTTTGAGCAAGCTCAATGCGAGCTTGCTCAAACAGGCTGGGCTTGAGCCTGGGACTTCGGGCGGGGCTGCGCCGTCGAAGGTTCGGGGAAGTTCGAGGGGAAAGAAAAAGCTTCTTTCTCCTTCTCCTTCAGTGGAACAGGCTTCCCCCCCTTCGACGCCGTTGTCCGGCCCTCAGTCTCAGGCTTCAGCTCCTCCCGGTTTCAAGCCTGGGGGGAAGGTTTCCTTCTCCCCCCTGGCTCGAATCCGGGGGCAGGTCGATTCCCAACCCTCTTTGGGGGTTGGTGAATCCGATCTAGGGGCTACTGGAGAGACTCAGGTTTTGACAGCCAACGGCCATACCACGTTGAAAACACCGGTTCTCGTCCGACCACCGAAGTTAAGCAACGTCGGGCCCGGTTAGTACTTGGATGGGTGACCGCCTGGGAACACCGGGTGCAGTTGGCATTAAAATCTTTCTTTTTCCGGTGCCTCTCCTGTGCCCTCCTCGGTTTCCACCGCTGTGGAAGCCAGGAGGGACACGGGTCCTCCTCTGAACTCCCTCGCTGGGTCGTCTGCTGCTGTTTTGACAGTAGTTTCGGCCTCCTGGGGGGGGAGATCGGAGGAGATGACGGGGTCTCTGAATTCCCTCCCCGCTGGGGTTGGGATGCGAATTGACCCCGTTCAGGGCGGTCCTGTGGGGGCAGGGGTTTCAGGCTTCGTGCCTACGACCACTGCTACTACGGTTCCCTCTGACGTCCGTGTGACTGGTGGCTGTCCCTCTTGAAACGCTCCGGCCGACTAGTTACTGGACGTGGAGGTGTTCGACAGAACGTGGTACTTCTGTCGAATGGTCAGGGCGACGGGAACATTGTTTCTGTTGCTCAGACCGACACCTCCGACCGGACCGTCTTGACCCCACGCCATTCCTTAGCGTCTGGTGTTCGGGTGACGGATGGTCCGGACCAAGGGTCCGGAACGTTCCAGGCTTACGGGTCGGGATCGAACCGGACCCACGGGTCCCGACTGGACTTGACCTCCGGGTTTGGTCCGGACGGGACCCATGGTACGGGACCGTACCGGACCTTAGGGTCCGGTGCGGGACAGTACCTCTGGCCCTTGCCGGACCCCCCGGACCTACGGGTCCGGATGGTACGGTACGGGACCAGTGTTTCGGTCGGGACCGGACCACCCGACCACCTCTGTTGGTCTGGGTGGTCTGGCACCGAACCGGAACACACCGGACCTACGGGTCCGGAGGGTACGGTACCGGACCAGTGGTCCGGTCGGGACCGGACCACTCGACCACCTCTGTTGGTCCGGGTGGTCTGGCACCGAACCGGACCATGCCGGACCTACGGGTCCGGATGGTACGGTATGTCCACGTCCGGACCGAGCCACCCGAACACTTCTGTGGGTACGGATGGTTCGGTACCGAACGGGACCTCCGGATGGTGCGGGACCGGACCGAATCTACGGGTTCGGATGGTCCGGTACCGGACCACCCGACCACCTCTGTTGGTCCGGATGGTCTGTCACCGAACCGGACCATACCGGACCACCGGACCTACGGGTCCGGATGGTACGGTAGGTCCACGTCCGGACCGAACACTTCAGTGGGTACGGATGGTTCGGTGCCGTACGGGACCTCCGGATGGTATGGGACAGGACCGGAACACCGGACCACCCTACCGGATCGGTCCGGACCACCCGACCACCTCTGTTGGTCCGGATGGTCTGGCACCGAACCGGACCTACGGGTCCGGATGGTACGGTATGTCCACGTCCGGACCGAGCCACCCGAACACTTCTGTGGGTACGGGTGGTTCGGTGCCGAACGGGACCTCCGGATGGTGCGGGACCGGACCGGACCTACGGGTCCGGATGGTCCGGTGCTGGACCGGTGGTCCAGTCCGGACCGGACCACCCGACCACCTCTGTTGGTCCGGATGGTCTGGCACCGAACCGGACCATACCGGACTTACGGGTCCGGATGGTACGGTGTGTCCACGTCCGGACCGAGCCACCCGAACACTTCTGTGGGTACGGATGGTTCGGTACCGAACGGGACCTCCGGATGGTACGGGACCGGACCGGAACACCGGACCGGAACACCGGACCACCCTACCGGACCGGTCCGGACCACCCGACCACCTCTGTTGGTCCGGATGGTCTGGCACGGGTCCGGATGGTACGGTACGTACGTCCACGCCCGGACCGAACCACCCGAACACTTCTGTGCGTACGGATGGTTCGGTGCCGAACAGGACCTCCGGATGGTACCGGACCTACGGGTCCGGACCTACGGGTCCGGATGGTCCGGTGCGGGACCACCCGACCACCTCTGTTGGTCTGGATGGTCTGGCACCGAACCGGACCACCGGACCTACGGGTCCGGATGGTACGGTATGTCCACGTCCGGACCTAACCACCCGAACACTTCTGTGGGTACGATGGTTCGGTGCTGAACGGGACCTCCGGATGGTACGGCACCGGACCGGACCACCCTACCGGACCGGATCGGCACCCCCGACCGGACCGGACCATTTCTTTTCTGATCAGACCCCATGGGTTCCTGTTCAGTCTATAAATGGCGGGGGTTCGTTGGCTGGGCTGACCCAACAGTCGCAGGGTTGTTGTTTTTCTCCCCCTTCGGCTGCTGGAGACGTTTCGTCTTTGGGGCAGGGGTCTTCGCGGCCTCTTGCTTCTGTGGGCGTTTCTTCACAGCCTGCTTCATCGCTTTCGGCTCTTCCCCCTCAAGCTCCCTACACTCCTGCTTTTGAGGAGTTGTCGGGAAGTGAAGAGGAGAGTGAGTCGGAGGACGATAGGGAGGAGGATCAGGGTCGCCCTGAGGTTAACACTGAACCTCTACCCTTGCCGGTTTCTGATGGAACTTCCGAAGCTATGCTTCGTACTTTCCAACAGTACATGACAGACATCACGCGGCGTCTTGACGTCACGGATGCCTCTCTTAAGCGTCTGTCGTCTAGTGTTGACACACAGGACGTGGACCCGGGGTCTGAGGACGAGAGGCAGGAGGCTCGTCCTCGCACAGCTAGAAGGACGTTTGAACAGTTTCAGGACGTCCTTCCCTGAGACGCCCTCTCGTCCTTTGAGTCCGCTTCGGCCCGGGCGCGGGAGGCTCACGCCGCGTCTGCCGGCGGCTCGTTTTATGAACGATCCGGCCGCCGGCAATTCGCGTTCCACCCTAGTCTAAGTGCCACGGTGGAAGCGGCAGCACATCGCCTGAGGAGTACAGATTCACGTGCAAACGCGACCTATGTTCCTCGGGAGGACGCGGGTTCAGTGCCATGCTTTCCTTCGGGAGGCGCACCTCCACTGTTTCCTCGTGTCCAATCTGTTTCGTCCCTCCCTTTTCCCTTTGACTCTCGAACTCTCCCTTTCCAGACTTCGAGTGTTTAGGGTGGGACTGACGGTGATGTGTTCGTTGGGGAGGTGCCTTCGGTCAAGAAGGTGGAACTGAGCTCTGCTTCGTTCCACAATCTTGAGGCCACCGTTTCTTCCACAGTCGAGGCCCAATCACAGGCCTTGACATGGATGAGCACGCTGTCCACACTGTTGGACCCTCCCAATCGGGCAGAGTCCGATTCCACTCGGGTCCTTGACACGGTTCGAGTGGATCGGGCTTTGCATGCCGTGCGATCGTGCGTGACGTCTGCGGCAGAATTGGCCATTGGAACACGGGTCCACTTTATTGGCCCTGTTCCGTGATCATTTTCTGCCTACTTCTATAGTGCCTCCGGATATGAGGAAGAGTCTGAGGAACACGTTTCCTCAGCCTTCTTCCCTCTTTCATCCGGACACTGTTCGTTCTGTGGTGGAGTCCACACGCCAGAGGAACACTGATTCTCTGATGGTTGGCCTCGCTGCTTCGGCGACGGCGGCGGGGAGTAAGAGAAGTGCTACAGTCACCTCCAGCTCCCAGCCTCAGAAGAAGAAGAAGAAGCCAGTTTCACTGCCTCCTTCTTCCTCCTCTTAGGCGCCTGTTGCGTTCCCAAGCAAGACGAAGGGTGCTCAGACAGGTAAGGGGAAGCAGCACCACCAGGGGGGGTGGTCGCAAGCCTGCGCCTGCCCGCCAGCAGAATTTTCAGTGAGTCCCGGCCCTACGTTGACGCCCCCTCAAGTTGCCCCTCTTTCGTCCGGCGGTTTCCTTTTTTCGGGCCCGCGGCATGTGGGGCAGACTGGTCTCCAACCAGTTTTTCTTGAGGGTGGTGTGGTCGGGGTTTTCTCTACCGCTGTCGTCACAACCTCCATTGTCCGCTCTACCTTGGACGTTCCCCCCTCCTCGAGAGCCTGCCAGATGGCAGGCTCTTCAGGACGAGGTGAACTCGTTGGTCGAGAAGAAGGCGGTCTACCCCCTTTCTCAGCCTTCTCTGGGGTTCTGCTCCCGCCTGTTCACCGTCCCCAAAAAGGACGGCCGGTTCAGGCCGGTGTTGGACCTCTCCACCTTGAACTTGTACCTTCACAGGTGCAAGTTCAAGATGGAAACCCCTTCGTCGGTCCGGTTGGCCATCCGGCCAAACGATTGGGCCATGTCTGGGACCTCCAGGATGCTTACTTCCACATCCTGGTGGCCCTGGGGTACCGACATCTGCTCTGGTTCGTTTGGGAGGGCACGGTGTTCGAGTTTCGGGCCCTCCCATTCGGCCTGTCCTTGGCCCCTCTGATTTTCAACGGGGACAACAACACCACATGCTTAGCTTACCTTCGCCACCAGGGGGGCACCAATTCTCGGTCCCTCTCCCTGTTGGCGGAGGAGATTCTGCTCTGGTGCCAGACCAATCAGGTCCGGATGTCAGTCCAGTTCGTTCCGGGGAAACTGAACGCCCTGGCCGACATTCTCAGTCGGGGCGATCAGGTTCTCTCCACAGAATGGACCATCGCTCACAACGTTCTACAGCGTCTGTGGGCAAGGTGGGACCGTCCTCTGATCGATCTGTTCGTAACTCGATTCAGCGCTCGGCTTCCCAGGTACGTCAGCCCCTTTCGAGACATGAATGCGTTCCACTTGGACGCATTCACTCTCTTGTGGAGGCTCCTCGATGCTTACGCCTATCCCCCGACATCTCTGATTCCGAGGGTGCTGGCAAAATATCTGCAGGAACGACCAAGACTGATTTTGGTCGCGCCTTACTGGCCAACAGCTCCGTGGTTTCCAGATCTTCGCGGTCTCACCCACGTAGACCCTCTACCTCTGGATCTGGACGGGGGAGGTCTGCTCCAGCTCGATCATGCCTCCCTCATCCACGTCCAGAGAGTCTGTGCTTGACCGCATGGCTCTTGTGCGCTCCAAACTGCTTGCACTAGGATTGCACAAGAGTTCAGTAGAGTTTTCCTTGAACGCTAAGAGGCGATCAACTAATCAGCTCTACGACTTACGCTGGAGAGCTTGGGCCACCTTCGCCTTGTCCAAGGGGATAAAGCCGCTTTATCCCTCAACACAGGACTTGGCCAACTTCCTGGTGGAAGTGTATCAAAAGAAGAGTCTTTCTTCTAAGACTCTTCTTGGATACAGATCTGCCATCGCTTCCACGATTGCGGCCGCTACTGGTCGCAGAACTGAACACTTGATCAGGTCCTCCCTCATCGCTAATGTCCTTTCGGGTATTAGCAATGCAGCGGTGTCTAAACCTCTGGTTTCATTTCCCAAGGGGGATGTCTTTCTGGTCCTCAAACTCCTGCGTAGCAATGAGTTTGAACCCCTGGCAGGCATCAGTATCAAGTTGCTGATTTTTAAGACTAATTGTTCCTCATCGCTTTAGCCACTTGCCGTAGACTCAGTGGTATTCAAGCTTTGAGTGGCCTGGACTTTGACATTGAGTTCACCACACAGCAGTGGTTGCTAGCATGGTCACGTCAGTCTAAGGTATGTTTCTTGGGTATATTTTCTTTTACGGTAGTACTGTTCGAAAATTGCCTGGGTATCTTAATCCTTGGATTTAAGTGATTTTGATTAAGGAGTTTAATACTCTACATATCACCCTCACACCACTCTGGTATTCTGTGCAAGAATAGTACTGTCGAGGTAAGTGTTATATTGACTGTAAGGCTTCTTTTTAAGCCTACTGTCTATATGATACTTACCGAGACAGTACTATTAGAGTTTCCCTCCCGCCTCCCCTCTTGATATGTTATGGGCTTTTTGAGGGTCTGCAGCTCATAAAGAAAGAGGACGCGCCACCTACATCCTGTAAGGGGGAAGCACTCGGACAGTGCTTGGGATCCACGGTGGCGCATGGTTATGGGAGATAATTGTACCCACTCAGCGTTTTGTCCAATTTTTTCGGCCTATAATAGATAATGTGCAAGAATAGTACTGTCGAGGTAAGTATCATATAGACAGTAGGCTTAAAAAGAAGCCTTACATATAGGGCAAAGTAAGCCCCATCTTTTGATACCAGTTTGGTTTACCTTGCTTCAAGGTCAAGGTCACAGGAGCTCTTCAAAGTTGGATTGTATACATATTTTGAAGTGACCTTGACCCTGAACTATGGAAGATAACTGTTTCAAACTTAAAAATTATGTGGGGCACATGTTATGCTTTCATCATGAGACACATTTGGTCACATATGATCAAGGTCAAGGTCACTTTGACCCTTATGAAATGTGACCAAAATAAGGTAGTGAACCACTAAAAGTGACCATATCTCATGGTAGAAAGAGCCAATAAGCACCATTGTACTTCCTATGTCTTGAATGAACAGCTTTGTGTTGCATGACCTTGGATGACCTTCACCTTGGGTCAAGGTCACATTGTATTTTGGTAGGAAAAATGTCTAAAGCAGTTCTTAGTGTATGATGTCATTACTAGGTTTAGTTATTTGACCTTGACCCTGAAGGTCAAGGTCATGTAAAGGTCAAGGTCAAGCATGTGAGTCGTATGGGCTTTGCCCTTCTTGTTTTATGCTTTGCTAATAGAGAAATACAAATTTATTGCTATTGTGTAGAAAAGCGACTACAGGAATATTTTTGTCTTTTCTCCATATGCAATTTTCTTCTTAAAGTATATAGAGTGAAGAAGAAGAGAAAGCGTAGAGAGCAGAATATATTATCTAAGTTAGTATTGAAACGGTGTGGAATTAAGATTCACACTCTAAAATCATATTAAATTACATATTCTTACTCCGAATCACATAAAAGCATTGACGCAGTCTGAAATGCTAAGGTCTGAAAAGGCTACCCGTCTTAAACGATTTTAAAGGGAAGCAACCCAACCACAAAAAGGTAAACATAGCAATGGTAATGACTATATACCCAGGGAGTTACCTCTCGTACCGGGGTATGTGACGTCACTTCCACGGCTACACCACGTGGAATCCTCATTACGACTTTTCAGCTCTGAGGAGAGGTCGTCTTTTGAAGGCTCTGTGTGGTTTGTTAGAGTTTTTACTCCCACCGACCACCTACCCGTCTGCTTGTCTTCTACCGTGTAGTTGGTGAGCTCTTTCCATTTTGTCTTGCTTTTAGTAAGAATATTTGGCTTGTTATTGATAATTTTCCGTCCTTTTGGACTTGCGAATTTTCGTCAGTAACTTGTTGTTGTTGTTGGCCGCCATTTGTATTTTCGGCCGGCATGGCAGATAACGGTAGTAAACGGGGCAAGGGCGACGTCAAGGGCAAAGTTAAGCCTTAATCGTCTTCTGCGGTTCCTATACCTCCCGTGTTAGTGGTCCTTCCGGACAAAGAGATTAACACTATCATGTCTGTTACCTTTCTTCCCCTGACGCACATTCGTTGTCGGGGGTTGTTCTTCTACTTGCGTTTGCTTGCTCGTCCGTTTCGTCAGACGGGCAAGCGTCTCTTGTTACTTCTCTGTTGAGCTTTCTTGTTCCAGAGATACGCAATTTAGTGCGCGGGAATTGAAGCGTGCTACACCTGCTACAAACCTTGTACATCCGCCGGCGGTGAGCGTTTCTCGCTCGTTGGCTTCCGTTTCCTTTCCGGTTGCGACGGCATCCGGTGATGCCGGAACTTCTGCTACTTCTGCTTCCTCTGGAAGCTTACAAGGTATGCGAGCTTGTCCACCGGTTCGTTCGTTTCTGAGCAAGGGCGGTTTCCTTCGGAAGTCATGCTTCCGGGTTTTCCCGGAAGCGAAGGTCCTCCTGCACACTCACACTCAGAGGTGGTGGCTGGAGTTGACCGTGGACTGGCCTCCGGGCATCAGGGCTTCCGGCCCCAGTCATCGCAACCTTCGTTTCCGCATCATGGTGCGGTTTCGTTTGTTGCGTTTCCTGTTCAGTTTCGTCCAGTACACATTGAGTGTGCGTTCGGCTCTGAGCAAGGGCGGTTTCCTTCGGAAGTCGCTCTTCCGGGTTTTCCCGGAAGCGAAGGTTCTCCTTCACACTCACACTCAGAGGTGGTGGCTGGAGTTGACCGTGGACTGGCCTCCGGGCATCAGGGCTTCCGGCCCCAGTCATCGCAACCCTCGTTTCCGCATCATGGTGCGGTTTCGTCCGTTGCGTTTCCGGCTCAGTCCTGATTTGCTTTTCCTCTTGCGGACACTCCTTCGCGGATTGTTGGTGAGCGAGGATCAGCATCCGCCCTATGGGCTGTTAGGGCAGTCTTCTTTTCACCACCCTGGTGTTGGGTCGACACCCCTTTCAGCGCCGGCGGCACTGTTTTGACCTCTCCTTTGTCCCGTTGCGGGCATTGGCGCTTTCAGAGCAAGGGCGGTAGCCGCTGGCGCTGCGCTTCTGGTTTACCGGAAGCATAGGTCCTTCTTTGAATTACACTGTGTTCTTTCCTGGAGTTGACCGCTGACTGGCCTATGGGCGTTCGGGCTTCCGGCCCCAGTCATCGCAACCTTCGTTTCCGCATCATGGTGCGGTTTCGTCCGGTGTGTTTCCGGCTCAGTCCGGATTCGCTTTTCCTCTTACGGACACTCCTTCACGGATGTCGGTGAGCGAGGATCAGCATCCGCCCTATGGGCTGTTAGGGCAGTCTTCTTTTCACCACCCTGGTGTTGGGTTGACACCCCTTTCAGCGCCGGCGGCACTGTTTTGATCTGTCCTTTGTCCCGTTGCGGGCATCGGCGTTTTCAGTGCAAGGGCGGTAGCCGCTGGCGCTGCGCTTCCGATTTACCGGAACCATAGGTCCTCCTTTGTAATTACACTGTGTGTTCTTTCCTGGAGTTGACCGTTGTCTGGCCTACGGGCGTTCGGGCTTCCGGCCTCAGTCCACGCAACCTTTGCTTCCGCATTGTGCGGTTTTGGTCTGTTGCGTTTCTGGCTTTGTCCGGATTCATTGTTCTTCTTCCTGACACTTCCTTTTGGGATGTCAGTGAGTGAGGAACAGCTGCTGGCCTACGGGCATTCAGGCTTTCAGCCTCGGCCGTGACAAGTAGTCTCTTCACTGGTTGGGTGTTGCGTCAACTGTTTATACCTGGTGGCTTCGGATGTTACCTCCTCTTTTTCTTACCCTCTTACGGGAGGGGTTGAGACAGGACGGTTTCCGGGTGGACGGGTTTCCGGTTTTCCGGTCATCCCGTTCAGTAGTTTTCCACTGGCAACTGTGACTTCGGCCGTGTCAGTTCTCTTGGCTATTCTGTTATACAGTCTTTAGCCAATGATCAGACATGTTCTGGATTTCCGTCGAAGCTCTTGGCTTCTCGCGAGGTCTCGACGGAGGTTACTTCCAGATATTTTATGGAAGTACATCAGCTTCCTCTTTGGTTGCATTCAGCGATGTCGGACTTCCGTTCCGCGAAGGAGTTTTTTTCCTACTTCCGGTTCAATAGTCTCCTTCAATGTGGGTACCACCTTTCGCAGGTTTTTGGCTAGTCAATCTCCTACCTGAAGTGGTATCCACGGGTTCCGGTTCTGCTACTCGTTATTCACGGGTCAGTTCCGGAACACGCTCAGCCTTGGCTGTCTTCGGCTACACAGGCTTCGGTTTTGGGTTTCTTCTTGTTATAAGAAGTTCTCTTTTCTGAAGCTGGGTCGGAACTTGCTGGCGTCTTTGCTCTTCCGCATACACCTTTACTGGTAATGCAGGAACTTAGAGGATTTTGGACGTCAGTTTTTGGAATTTGCCTCTTTGTCGGAGATGATCGTCAGAGCGCCCTCGCGCTCTTTCCCGGAGTCACTGAACCTTTCACATTTAGCGTGTATCAGGACCCTGATGACATCTCCACTCTTTTAGTCAGCCCTGTTAGGGTGAACGAAGAGCAAAAAAGGGGCTGTCCTCCCTTCACCTCACTTTACAGTCAGGTGTCGGAGGGACTTGTTTCTCTCGCATTCTCAGTTCTCTGAGCAGGCTAGGAGAGACACTTGGGCTTTGCTCGGGGTAGAGGGACCTACTTTTTGAACTTTGGTGTTTATACCAGAAAAGAAAGGTAGATTCAGTCGAATAGAGATCAGCAGATCTCTGACTTCTCTCTACAAGGGTTAAAACAGAGCTAGCCTCCTCAGAGGAAGCATTCTCAGGCCTCTGGACAATTTAAGCCGGCGGCCAATAGGCAGTCTCTGCCTGCTTCTCGATTGTCGAGAAATAGATCACTTTCGGGCAGGGAGAAGGGCAGCCCTAGCAGCAAGCCTCTCCCCACAAGGAAGTGCCCCCGATCACACCCCCCCCCTCCTCCGCCCTCCACTTTGGCGATGGCGGGGGGGTCTCCTCCTTGCAATTTTCATTGGATGGTCTCTGTACACAGCCAATAGTTTGTTGGAGTGGTGAGGTCGGGCGACTCCCATCGATCTTATGTGTGCATATTTGCTTATGCGTCAGTCCGATCTTTTAACAGTGATCTAGGCCCATCAGCTCGAGCACCCGCTGAGGTCTCTTCTGGTCGGATCTATCGCTGTTCCTTGGGTATACTGCTTCAGTCCTCAGTTCGTGTAACAGTAGTTGAGCCACGGGCTGCTGCAGTGGCACTTCCGGTTTTACCGGAGAGGTTGTTTCTTTCAGACGCTTCATAGGTACGTCTGAGTTTTGGAACAACGGCTGACCTTTGGGCATCCAGGTTTTTTAGCCTCGGCTGGTGCAACAGCCATTCCACCTGTTTGCGGTGATGGTTGTTGCTTTCCCTTTTCTTGTGGCTTCGGACTTCGACTTTCTTCCTTTCTTCTCATCTTAAGCAGGAGATGAGATAGGACGATTTCCGTTTGAGTGGGGTCTCCTGTCTTCAGGCTTCCCCGTTTTTTCTCACTTTTTGCCACAAGCTTCTGGACTTGGTCCTGGTTTGTCTTTCGCCGAGTCTGACTCTGTCTTTCTCTAGCGATCAGACTCATTCTGGTGTTTCGTCCAAACTTAAGCTGCGCTTGAGTTGGCCTCGGAAGTAACATTCAGATTTTCCTGAGGGGGCATTGTCTTTGGCAATGTATGTTTGAGGAGTCATTCTATGTGGCTTAACACCTCTCTCAGGTTTTTTGGCTACTCCTCTCCTTTTGGGCAGAGGGTTAGCTAATGTTCCGGTTTTTCTTTGCTGTGGGCTTTTAGCCCAACATCTTATTTGACAGCCGAAACTTACGTTTCTTACGTTTACTGTTGGTACTTTGATACATGGTTGTCCTTCGGGCTTCATGGCTTTCAGCCTTAGCCTGTGCTATAGCCTCCTGTCTAGCGTGGGCGACTATGACATTTTCGGTTCCTGTGACTTCGGATTTGGCTCTTCCTCTTCTTCCTCGTCCTAGCACGAGGTGAATCAGGACGACTTCCGTTGGGTCGGGTTTCCTTTTACAGTCACCCTTCTACCACAGGCAACTATGACTACGGCGTTTGCCCGTTGATCTCTGCGTCTGACTCTCAGTCTTTCAGAGTTAGTCAGACGTGATCTACTTCCTCGTATTACCTCTCTCTCTGCTTTCGCATTGACTGGTAGAGGATTACTGGCGAACGTCTCTTTTTTGGGATTTTCCTGTCGAGGTGGGCTCTGGTACCTTGTACGCAGATGTCTCTCTCTCTATCTTGGTTAGATATTGGTCACTCTTTTCTGGAGCTGACCTTTATCTCACAGTCCTTTCGGGCTTCACTCCATCCCAAGGTTGCATACTTTAGCATGATTGTCTGACGGTCTCCGTGAGGTTTGTCCTTCACTGTTCTGAGTGGACATCCTTACGCACGGATCGTTTCTAGGGTGGCATTTCCTTCCAATAGAAAGGGGGGGGGGGGGGGGGGGCAGCTTGTCTTTCCCCCTACTCGGCTCGGGTTAATCCAAGGCTGGGGTCTCTTTCTGGGTCGTTTGGTCCAGCAGATCGGAAGAAGTGCTGGGCACAGATTTCTGGCTCTCTGATGTTGTCTTTCGCAACTTTTTGCCTGAGAGACATCTCGGCTGTCAATCAAGATGGTTCTCAGGTCCTTTCCTGCCTTTTTGGCAGTGGGCCAGTTCCTGGCTAGGGTTTAGAGTGAGTTAGATTTTCTTTCTCACTTGGCCCTTTCCTGACCTTTTGGCAGCAGGCCAGGTTTTTGGCAAGGTTTTAAGAGTGTGTTTGGTTTTCATTCCCACCGCCTTGTTGAAGCTATCTGCTTTTATGTGATTCGGAGTAAGAATATGTAATCTAATCGAAAATTTTTAAGTAAATTTTCATTTGATTAATATACTTACCCGAATCACATAGTGTATTCCCTCCCGCCAACCCCGCTTATTTTCTTTAAAGCCGTAATGAGGATTCCACGTGGTGTAGCAGTGGAAGTGACGTCACATACCCCGGTACGGGAGGTAACTCCCTGGGTATATAGTCATTACCATTGCTATGTTTACCTTTTTGTGGTTGGGTTGCTTCCCTTTAAAATCGTTTAAGACGGGTAGCCTTTTCAGACCTTAGCATTTCAGACTGCGTCAATGCTTTTATGTGATTCGGGTAAGTATATTAATCAAATGAAAATTAATTTTCGATTTGTTCTTTCCCTTAGTAAATGGTTTGGAAATAGGTATGATCCAGTCCTTTCTCATTGTTCTCTCGCGGTAGAATTTAATTGGCTTTGACAGAATGGCGCCGAACTGACTGGATTCAAGTCATGAAGGTCGGAGAGGCCAGTCTGTGAACCTTCCACCCCCCCCCCCCTCTCTCCCATGTAACCTTTCTGTATTGACTTTTTAACCCCTAGGGCACTTCTCCTGTCACTAACCCCCTACGCCTTTGTTTTTGACCAAAATTTCAATCAATTTGATTGAAAAATGAGGGTGTGACAGTGCCGCCTCAACTTTTACAAAAAGCCGAATATGACGTCATCAAAGACATTGATCCAAAAAATGAAAAAAAACGTCCGGGGATATCATACCCAGAAACTCTCATGTCAAATTTCATAAAGATCGGTCCAGTAGTTCACTCTGAATCGCTCTACACACACACACGCACGTGCACACACAGACAGACACAGACACAGACACACACACACACACATACATACACACGTACACACACACACACACACACACACAGACAGACACACACACACACACACACACACACACACACACACACACACACACACACACATACACCACGACCCTCGTCTCGATTCCCCCTCTATGTTAAAACATTTAGTCAAAATTTGACTAAATGTAAAAAGGGTGAGTCTGACAATTAAAAGAAAAATCGAGCTTATTCAGAAGCTGGAAACTGGCTGCAATAAAAGAAAGGAAGTAGCTGAGGAATATGGAATGTGTGTTTGTGTGTGTAAGGGAGGGGGGCGTGAGTGTGTGTCCGTGTGTGTGTGCAGAAAAAAGCAAGGAGGCTCGAAGAACAACAGCCAACAGGTGAAAGATTAATGGGAATATATCTCACATCAAACGCAATTTGTGGACACGGAAATAAGAACGTATTGTGAAAAAAAGTTCGGTTATATTGAATTTCTGAAGGAACAAGGAGGGAAATTCAATATAACCGAGAATTGCCTGTATTGAAGTTCCGGCTATATTGAAGGTCTTCCCGGGTCCCGTGCCACTTCAATATAGCCGGGTTTCACTGTACTTGTTACACACAGACGAACACACATACATAGACACACACACACACACACACACTCTCTCTCTCTCTCTCTCTCTCTCTCTCTCTCTCTCTCTCTCTCTCTCTCTCTCTCTTTCTCTCTTTCTCTCTCTGAGAGAGAGAGAAAGGAGTGTGTGTGTGTGGATGTGTTTACAGAGATGGTTATGTACAGTTTATTTCTTCTGTAAATTATATCCCCTTGTCTAAAGGGCTTTTAAAGCTGAGGACAATAAACTCTCAAAGCCTCTCTCTCTCTCTCTCTCTCTCTCTCTCTCTCTCTCTCTCTCTCTCTCTCTCTCTCTCTCTCTCTCTCTCTCTCTCTCTCTCTCTCTCTCTCTCTCTCTCTCTCTCTCTCTCTCTCTCTCTCTCTCTCTCTTTTCTTTTCTGTAGCTTTTCTATCATTCTTTCTTTTACCCATGTATTCGATATAAATATGTATTCTGTATTCATTTGTTTAGTAGAATGGAGATTTTATGTTTATCATCTACATACGAGAAACCTGTTGAATATACACTGTGTTTGATTGTGGTTAACTTGTAACTGCATACGATTTTGGTGTGACATGACTATTTTGCGAGGTAATAGTCAGACTCAGAGGTTTTGCACTTTGTTCACAGTGTTGATAACCAATGAGTGTTTGGTATCAAATGATGCGTCGAAGAATTTCCATTTTATTGATGTATTTCTTTATAACGGTTTTGATGTAGTTTTCTTAGTGCAGGAGTTTTTGTGTATTTTTGAGGGATTTTAACTGTAGCTTCTATGGAGGCTGACAGCAGCCTCGAAACTCTCCCCCCTCCCTCCCCATTTTGTTCTGTGGTCCCAGAGCGACGTTTCCATTGGTTCCTTAGCTGTGACGTCAGGGACAGTCATGGAAGGTATATAAGCTGTTAGTTTCTGAGGTTCGGGGGAGTCTTGGCAACCAACCTGGCTTAAGTGTCTAAATGGTACACCAGACTTCCCACTTAGAGTTACAGCATTGCTTCTGTGCCTGTGGAAAAGGTTGTGGGAGGGTCCCAACCTTAGCACCGAACGGTTGTGGGAGAGTCCCAACCTAGTACAAAGTATTTGTTGTCATCTCTAAGTTGTCCTCCGGGGTCTGAACAACCAACCTGGCTTAAGTGTCTAAATGGTATACCGGACTCCGCCCTGTGGACTGAACTAACAGGGTTAGTAACAAACGTTCCGCAGTCCCAGGTTACCACACGGTGAGTAAAGTGGCGTCACTTTACTCTTTTACTTCTACTCAGGCCCTGAACCCCTGCCTAGGGTACCTACGGGTCATGCCCAAATTTTCAGCCATTTTAGGACTTAGAATATATTTTTAAGGTAGTTCACTGGACCCGTTAAATATAATTTGGTTTCTCCCAAAAGTTGGTTATTTTTTAAGTTCGATCTGTCTGCTATGCATTCAGCATAAAAAAAATATAGGGTAGTGGGTTCGTTTCGGAGTATGAGTCTCGGAAGACAGTGCCCGTTTTGAATTTTGGACCGAAAAATCGAAAAATTGGTATGTTTTGAAAACGGCCAATTACACAAACATCTGCATAGGAATAGTCATTTAAAAAATATCACCCAAAGCAGCAATGGGCAGGTAACGAAGTGCACTGGTAAACGAAAATGTTGCGCATACTCAAACTTTGTGATGTCACGTCTTTTGCCAGAGTTTATTTTAAATTTGTTCCTCATGTTGAGGTATTTTATTGCTGGTAGCCTGGAAATAAATTACGATTTGATGAGATGGGTTGTAAACGCAAGAGCGATCAAAACGGCATTAAAAAAAAACAAAAAAAACCGACAGGTTGGTAGTGTTTTTAGGGGGGGTTCACTCCCTTGATTAACCCCACCCTTTGCACTATTACTGTCCAGTGTGCCTCAGAAAAATATGTGTCACGATAATGTAAAGGGCTGTTGTCCGATCATTTGTCTCAGATATATGAGCCAACTAAATTATGTTTTTAAAAACCACTGTTACATATGACCTCTGTTGAAAGTCAAAGGTCACAGCAACTTTGAAAGGCCACAAGTCCGATTCAAATGTAATAAAAACGCCAATCAAAAGGTGGAGGTCACTTGTTTGATACAAGTGTAATAATAAAAATTAATAATCAAGGCTTGGTTTATAATTTTGCTTAATAGTGCGTACTGTTATTTGTTACGGTTTGAAGGCTGGGACTTTTTGAGGGTGGAATTAAAGCAATTTTTCGCCTTATGGGCCCCTTATGCCTCGAAGGACTTCAATTATTGTATTATCTGCTGCCAGCGTACAGTAGAAAGAGGGCTGCATACACAAGACACTTGTTCTTAATACTACTGGCTGTTATTCTAGTTCAAACACCGGTTTTAACATGTGGTATTCTGATGCAATCACGCTGTGAGCATCACGGGTTGGGAGACACTCTCCTACCTGCTACCGGAGCTTCAATGTTAGCTTTGGTGATTATTACGATGTCACTGGCAAAGAGAACGGCTTTGTACCGATTTCATTATATGCCCACGTGTTTTTGACCTCGTGGTTGGTAGGCGTGTCGCATTGTTTTTATTTCTGGCGGTGTCGTCATTTTCTGACGTCACCACACTTCCGCTGCTGAAAAATGTGACGTTTGTTCTATTTACGTCATTCGAATGTTCGACGTGTTCTTCTTCTTCTTCTTCTTCTGCGTTCCCTGTTCGATGTGTTCGAATTCCCAGCCTGCCAGGAAAAAATGGCGACACAACTCAGTGGCTTCCCTTTGTGTATGAAGAGTAATATCCCTGTCTCCATTTGACCTGCCTTAAGTAGGAAAATTACAGGAATAGAGTGAACCAATGTACAGATATACTTTCTGAAAAGAACCTACGCCTTGTATTGAGTTGTTTTCATGGTTTGTTTTGATTCAATACAATTTTGAACTTCACCTGCCTCTTCTTGAGTTTATATTGTGTGTGTCTGCTTGTCCTGTCGTGTGATTGCCATCCTGACAAATGACCTTCAAACACGTATAACATCTAGGACACAGACAGTTAGAGTTAATGTGAAGCTCGTCTCACTTTCGGGGTACACATTGGTGTCAGAAATGTGAAGCTAAGACTGCTCGGCTTTACACTATTATCTGTTTCGAGTGGAGTTAATTCTAAATCTTTCAACATAAGCTTCTTCTTCTGCTTCAGCGTTTGACGGTTGTGTCACTAAAACATGAGCAATTACAGTTTCTTGACTAAAATGGTTTGTGTAGGTTATGTCTTTTCTCTTACATAGATTCTGCATCTTGTAACGTTTCGGGGTTGGGTTTTCTTGCTTTTCTGGATGAGTTTACCTTGCATCATGTTATTGTATTATAGTAATTTATTTTATGTACATTACAGATGAAGAACAGAGGCTTGCCAAGCAGCTAAATGAAATGAGACTGATGAGAGAGCAGTTCCAAAAAGATCTTGAAAATATGCGGGCTGAACAGAGGCAGCTTATAGCACTCCAGAGGTGCGTATCTCTTTCACAGCTCTTTTTTCTTTGTGCCAGATGTCTTGTTTCTTTGTGCCAGATGTCTTGTTTCTTTGTGCCAGATGTCTTGTTTCTTTGTGTCAGATGTCTTGTTTCTTTGTGTCAGATGTCTTGTTTCTTTGTGCCAGATGTCTTGTTTCTTTGTGTCAGATGTCTTGTTTCTTTGTGTCAGATGTCTTGTTTCTTTGTGCCAGATGTCTTGTTTCTTTGTGTCAGATGTCTTGTTTCTTTGTGCCAGATGTCTTGTTTCTTTGTGCCAGATGTCTTGTTTCTTTGTGCCAGATGTCTTGTTTCTTTGTGCCAGATGTCTTGTTTCTTTGTGCCAGATGTCTTGTTTCTTTGTGCCAGATGTCTTGTTTCTTTGTGTCAGATGTCTTGTTTCTTTGTGTCAGATGTCTTGTTTCTTTGTGCCAGATGTCTTGTTTCTTTGTGCCAGATGTCTTGTTTCTTTGTGCCAGATGTCTTGTTTCTTTGTGCCAGATGTCTTGTTTCTTTGTGCCAGATGTCTTGTTTCTTTGTGCCAGATGTCTTGTTTCTTTGTGTCAGATGTCTTGTTTCTTTGTGCCAGATGTCTTGTTTCTTTGTGCCAGATGTCTTGTTTCTTTGTGTCAGATGTCTTGTTTCTTTGTGTCAGATGTCTTGTTTCTTTGTGCCAGATGTCTTGTTTCTTTGTGCCAGATGTCTTGTTTCTTTGTGCCAGATGTCTTGTTTCTTTGTGCCAGATGTCTTGTTTCTTTGTGCCAGATGTCTTGTTTCTTTGTGCCAGATGTCTTGTTTCTTTGTGTCAGATGTCTTGTTTCTTTGTGCCAGATGTCTTGTTTCTTTGTGCCAGATGTCTTGTTTCTTTGTGTCAGATGTCTTGTTTCTTTGTGTCAGATGTCTTGTTTCTTTGTGCCAGATGTCTTGTTTCTTTGTGCCAGATGTCTTGTTTCTTTGTGCCAGATGTCTTTTTTTTATCCCATTCTTTACTCTTTATCATCTTTTTTGCAATACATTGGAAATAATATGTGCGCAATATAAATTGCATAAAATAAAAATAAATCCCTGCGCTTAGAACTGTACCCACGGAATACGCGCGATATAAGCCTCATATTGGTTGAATACATTGAAGAAAAAATATAACACTTTAACAGAGCAAGGTTATCTTTTTCTAGTTAATTTTGTTACAAAATTGACATATCTAGTAATCTACATATAATGTAAAGAGATACAATGTTTTGTGATAAAACCCTCTTTATGCTGTAACGTATTTAACCTGAGAAGCTAAAGAGCAAGTGTGTAAAGCTACATTCAAGAATTGATTTCTTCATGAAATGTCTCACACCACTGGTTTGGCTTTCACAGACAGGTGCAGCCGAGTCCAATGACCACGGACACAGGCAGCAGCTTTCGCAACACCCCTAGCTTCAGCAGCCAGCAGGCCTCTGCCCCTCCGTCAGACAGTTTTAGCGCCGGTCTTCCGTCTGCTCCTTCTTCCGCCAATAGTTTCAGCGCTCCCCTGTCTTTCGCTCCTTCTTCAGCAAGCTTCAATGCACCTGCCTCAGAATCTGCCAACTCCAGCCTGCGTCGACAAGTGGAGAGAGCATCTTCTTCTGCATCTACAGGACTGCAGAATGCCAGCTTGAACAGCAGTCAGAGGACTCCAGTGTTTAACACCACAAGGCCCAGCGGGCCATCTTCAGGCAGCGGTGGCCGTAACCAGCTGCAGCAGTCTCGTTCAGGAGCGCCTACTCCTGAAAGCAACACCTCAAAGCATGTAAGGTCTTTTTTTTAATTCGTTGATTGTATTGACTGCACACAAGCAATACTACACAACATGTAAGATGTGTTTGTCTTACACGCAAGCAACACCTCTGTGCATGAGTGGTTTTTGTCTTACACGCAAGCAACACCTCTGTGCATGAGTGGTGTTTTATGGTGAAAGTTACACTTTTCAGGGCTGTTTCCAGATTAGGATGGGGGAAGCAAATATATATGATATCTTTTCTCGTTTCAGAAATGCATGCTTTTTTCTGTGCAATGCTTTTTTTTTTACTGTAGTATAGATGAGCTTTTCATGGCAGAGGTGAGAAAAAGATCATTACTTCAGAATATCTTTCACATTGGGTAGCTAAGACCAAGAGAGACACTGAGAGGATAATTGAACACAATGTATTAATGCACAGAGCTTGACCATTTGAACACAATGTACTTGATGCCCAGAGCTTGACCATTTGAACACAATGTATTGATGCCCAGAGCTTGCCCATTTGAACACAATGTACTTGATGCCCAGAGCTTGCCCATTTGAACACAATGTATTGATGCCCAGAGCTTGACCATTTGAACACAATGTATTGATGCCCAGAGCTTGACCATTTGAACACAATGTATTGATGCCCAGAGCTTGACCATTTGAACACAATGTATTGATGCCCAGAGCTTGACCATTTGAACACAATGTATTGATGCCCAGAGCTTGACCATTTGAACACAATGTATTGATGCCCAGAGCTTGACCATTTGAACACAATGTATTGATGCCCAGAGCTTGACCATTTGAACACAATGTATTGATGCCCAGAGCTTGACCATTTGAACACAATGTATTGATGCCCAGAGCTTGACCATTTGAACACAATGTATTGATGCCCAGAGCTTGACCAGTGCGTCTCCTACCATCAACACGATAGAAGCGCTGCAGATGGTGCAAGGAATGTACAACGCCACCCTGGAGTGCGACAAGATATTCCCCTGGGCGCCAGAAGACACAGAAATGACAGGTGAGTGAAGAAATGAACAGTTAGAGATTATATACAGTTGAAATATATTTATCTCACTGATACTTTCAGTTGCTTGTAGAGATTGATCACCTGGGCACTATGGTAAAAAAGGGAAACAAAATGGTTGGGACTTAGCCTTACCAAAGGCACTGAGTAATTTTCATTGTAAAACCAAGCAAAGAAGAATATGTAATAAATAACAAGTTCACTGGAGAAAAAGGAATTATTGTAATATTGTGAGGCACAGAATGATCGAACAAACAAAGTGTGAAGGAACCTCACTGAGATGAACAGTGGCTGATCAACTTACTCCAACAAACAAAGTGTGAAGGAACCTCACTGAGATGAACAGTGGCTGATCAACTTACTCCAACAAACAAAGTGTGAAGGAACCTCACTGAGATGAACAGTGGCCGATCAACTTACTCCAACAAACAAAGTGTGAAGGAACCTCACTGAGATGAACAGTGGCTGATCAACTTACTCCAACAAACAAAGTGTGAAGGAACCTCACTGAGATGAACAGTGGCTGATCAACTTACTCCAACAAACAAAGTGTGAAGGAACCTCACTGAGATGAACAGTGGCTGATCAACTTACTCCAACAAACAAAGTGTGAAGGAACCTCACTGAGATGAACAGTGGCTGATCAACTTACTCCAACAAACAAAGTGTGAAGGAACCTCACTGAGATGAACAGTGGCTGATCAACTTACTCCAACCCTCATTTTTTAGACCTCCTAAAAGCGGGGTGTTAAGAATAGAGTCTTAACAAATGAGTATTAATTTACAGAAGATATGAAGAGAAAGTCAGAGAAGGGGAGGGGGGGGGGGGGGGGGGGGTGTCTTTAAAAGTTGGTTCCGCTCTAACACTTTGGTCTGTGTTGTGCAGAAGCTGTGCAGGCTCCAGCAGTCTCTGCCCCCATCATGGTGTTTGAAGAGATGAAGCAAAAACCTGCAGCACCAGCGGCAGTGTCCATATTCTGTGATGAAAACCCTGCTGCTGACCAGGAGAACAGGTATAGGCCTATAACACTGCTTGCCTTTCTTCTGCCCCCTCTTGCTGCACTTAAAATTAAGTGAGCATTTGTAAGATGCTTGTGTGTGCTTGTGTGTGTGTGCGGGCGTGTGTGTGTGTGCTTGTGTGTGTGTCACGAAGTGGTTTGCATGTGAATTAAATGTACGTGTTCTGCCCTATTGCACTGTCTCTACCCTTTTCACACCAAACACTTCAAAAACAGAATTCGGGAGGATGCAGGCTCATTATTTCCTCAACCAAAAAAACAACATACTTCTTCACTTCAAATACATCAATACGAAACAACTTTTCGACACACAGTTCGCACAATCTTTCAGCTTCCACTCAATGCATGTAAATACATATTATAACAATACTTTCTCAAATATAGATTAACGCACACAAGAAGGTACCGACAGACACTCACGAGTTCGAATCACGGCTCACTGCATGTCGCCAGTTCACTTCCTTGTCCCGCTGAATCCTCGTAGAATAATGAATTCAGATGCCAACACACACAGATGCCAACATACACCTTTCACTGAAGATGCCAACACACACCTTCCACTGAAGATGCCAACACACACCTGTCACTGAAGATGCCACACACACCTTTCACTGAAGAGGCCAACACACACCTTTCATGTTTCTCCCCGAGAAACCCTTCCGCCCTTAGCGGAAACAACCGTCGTCAGCTACGACCGGTATCGATGAAGACTCCACTCGTCTAGTCATCTGCGCCGATGTGGTCCCTTGCTCACCCACCATCGTCCCGCACTTCTCCCGTGTAAGGACCCTCCCTTATACGCCATGGAAATCCCTCATGGAAACTCCTAAAGAATTTAACCAAGTCTTAATACAACATTCTCTAAAACCATCTCTTCTTCCAAACGTTCATGTACCACTCATACATTCTCGTTCATTCCACGTTCACATTCCGTCCACATTCAATATCCAAACTAATACTTAATCTATGAATAACACTCCCCATACAAAGCATGACCGTCTTAAACATAACACAAATGCGTAGCAATTATGTTCAAGAAATTCCCCATGAAAACCGTGATACAATTACATCAAGAATTCTCTCAACGCTTCACACTAAGATTTGATGCACTTTGTATACACTAACCTTTACACTCCAGCTATGTATTCCAACGTCAATAATATACAACATAGTAAATCATTTACCTCAAGAGACCCGTCTCTTGAAAGAGTACTTGTTCCCAGAACAAGTCTGACACGCGCCGACAACCTTCCCGGTTGAAAATCTCAAACGCTGTGTCGTTATTTACCCCTGACCAGCTACATGTCTCAAACACAGCTCATCTCAAGCTAAAGCCAGTTTTGCGTGAAACACCTGAAACACGTGAATAACGCTCGCCCGTCTCTACGCCTCGCCTGTACAACATTTAGGGAGGTTAAAAACACGACGTGGTTTCACCTCACAAATATGCTACTCACATCTTTGTGACAGTGTGTGTGCGGGCGTGTGTGTGTGTGTAAGGTCAATACAGCAAAACTTGAAGATTTCCTTTGTGTGAAGAGTGTATCAGAGTATAAGTGTCTGTGAATTGTTCTTCATAATAGATCACTAGCCACCATTTTTAAAACACTCTTTACCTTTCTGGCATCTCTTTTGTGTCATTCAGAAGAAAGATTACCACTGCATGGTGTATAGAACTGTGTCATTCAGAAGAAAGATTACCACTGCATGGTGTATAGAACTGTGTCATTCAGAAGAAAGATTACCACTGCATGGTGTATAGAACTTTGTCATTCAGAAGAAAGATTACCACTGCATGGTGTATAGAACTTTGTCATTCAGAAGAAAGATTACCACTGCATGGTGTATAGAACTTTGTCATTCAGAAGAAAGATTACCACTGCATGGTGTATAGAACTGTGTCATTCAGAAGAAAGATTACCACTGCATGGTGTATAGAACTTTGTCATTCAGAAGAAAGATTACCACTGCATGGTGTATAGAACTTTGTCATTCAGAAGAAAGATTACCACTGCATGGTGTATAGAACTGTGTCATTCAGAAGAAAGATTACCACTGCATGGTGTATAGAACTGTGTCATTCAGAAGAAAGATTACCACTGCATGGTGTATAGAACTTTGTCATTCAGAAGAAAGATTACCACTGCATGGTGTATAGAACTTTGTCATTCAGAAGAAAGATTACCACTGCATGGTGTATAGAACTTTGTCATTCAGAAGAAAGATTACCACTGCATGGTGTATAGAACTTTGTCATTCAGAAGAAAGATTACCACTGCATGGTGTATAGAACTGTGTCATTCAGAAGAAAGATTACCACTGCATGGTGTATAGAACTTTGTCATTCAGAAGAAAGATTACCACTGCATGGTGTATAGAACTTTGTCATTCAGAAGAAAGATTACCACTGCAAGGTGTATAGAACTGTGTCATTCAGAAGAAAGATTACCACTGCATGGTGTATAGAACTTTGTCATTCAGAAGAAAGATTACCACTGCATGGTGTATAGAACTGTGTCATTCAGAAGAAAGATTACCACTGCATGGTGTATAGAACTGTGTCATTCAGAAGAAAGATTACCACTGCATGGTGTATAGAACTTTGTCATTCAGAAGAAAGATTACCACTGCATGGTGTATAGAACTGTGTCATTCAGAAGAAAGATTACCACTGCATGGTGTATAGAACTGTGTCATTCAGAAGAAAGATTACCACTGCATGGTGTATAGAACTTTGTCAAACAGTTGCTAATGCATCAGGGGTTGCTTTGACTCGTGAGTGATTTGTGTTGGTTGACGCGCAAGATTTACTATCCTTCAGTCGTACAAACAAGTGCATACAACACCCAAAAAATCCATTATTTTTTGCACAATTTTGCACTGAGCGCAACCCTTCTACACGTAGTATGTATCAAATTTGAACAGATCTTTTACCTTTTTCAACAGACAGCCACCTATGGGTAAAAACCAGATGAAGCCAGGCGCCCAGGGGCTGTCTATGTCAGGTGGAAGAGCTCCACTGTTTGAAAGACCTGTTGCCACTTCCAAGTTATCTGCTCGTGCTCCCTTGCCTGCTGAGGTCAGTCATCTTGAAGTCGTGGAGTGGCGTGCAAAAGAAAATGCTCAATTGGGTTGGAACCAAGTGCTGGGTTACACTAGTTGACATTGAGATTCGTTTGGGGTTTGAAACAAACCTGACCAGTGCTTGCAATAATTTACTCACATGATGATAAGTTCACTGCTGTGAATAATTAAGTTTGTAAGTTGTGGAGTTGGGTCAGTTGATCCAAGTTATTAGTACTTGTTTACAAACTTTTTAGTAACTGCTGCAAAAAGTGGGGAGCTGCAGCCATGGTACATGACTGATCAATGAAAACTCATCTTCCCTGTTATTCCAGTGGATTAGACGTGCAAATGTTTTAAGTCAACACAACAGGTGCTGGTGTATCTTTGTACAGGCAGTGCCAGAGGATGACATGATGGGGGAAGGCACAGAGTTCTACCCTCACTATGACGTGACGCTGGCTGCTGTGGGCTCACAGGACAGTTTCGCTGCTGCCGCCAAGACGGCGTCCACACCCTTTGACATGAACAGGAACCACCCAGGCCATCTGCCGGCCAAGACGGCGTCCACACCCTTTGACATGAACAGGAACCACCCAGGCCATCTGCCGGCCATCAATCTCAGCTCCATCCAGCCACACAAGTGAGCGGGCTGTTTAGTCAGCTTAGAAGGTGGACTTGATTACTTGTTATGGTGCAGACAGGGTTTCAGAACAGCTTCTTGGCATGCTTGTGTTCTAGGTAACCATTGTGTTCCCATGGTAACCATTGTGTTTGTCACTGTTGGTGGGGGTTGGGAATTGACCTTTTTTTTTATCACACTTTCTCATTTCTCATTTTGAAAATTAGTGCATTTGAGTCGTTACATGATGATGTTAGTTATATCATATAGTTTTAAGTAATGCCCCTGCTGATGGAAAAAAGAAAAATTGTGATTCAATGTTTACGACTTTGGGAGGAAGGGGACATGGGGCAGAGGGGGGATGTAGCAGCAATTTGTTTTGTCATG